>NW_022589717.1:12441642-12615198 GCF_004348235.1 Phoca vitulina
AGAAAGAAAGAAAGAAAGAAAGAAAGAAAGAAAGAAAGAAAGAAAGAAAGAAAGAAAGAGAAAGAAAAAGAAATTGTAGGATGTCCTAAAATTTCTACTCATGGGATTTAATTTAGGAAGGTGACTGAGTGATGACATGGAGAGGCCAATGCCATTGAAAGATTTGCGTTTATTACACTTTCTGAAAAAGGGAGGGGTACTACACCGTGCAAGGCCACACGAGATGCACTAGGTTTGGGCAGGAGGCAGAAGCAGGAACAAGCAAAAGCCTAGGCCAAAGCTATTATTGTGGTTTCCGTGGGAATGCAAGGCAGGAGAGAGTATATGGTTTCACGGTTTGGGATTGGCTAGTTTGAATAATTCCCCAGTGCTTTGGGCTATAGGAGTGGTCTCCAGTTGCTGTGTAGGGGGCTTTAGGATGATTTAGGGCAGGGGATATGTTGGCTTGGTATGTCAGAGTTAGATAAGATGGCTTAGGCTATAGACTCAGGATTGGTTGGTCTGCATATAAAAGGCTTGCTCACAGGCAAGCTGTTATTATCTTTAGGAATTAGCTCCCAGGTCTATAAAACCCCCAAATGCCAAAGCATCAAAAATACAGAAAACAGATGCTTATAGGGCAGAATAAATGCCTCATTTTCAATGGCAGAAAAAAAAAAAAAAAACGAATACAGAAAACAAGAAAATGCAGTGAATATAATTGGTCCTGTGATGATTGGAGGCCAAATAGACAAATACTGAATCTAAGAAATCACAGAATACTGGACTTAATAAAAAATCAGACATTGAAAAAATCACTATGAAAGGCAGGTTTCTGGTTGGCTAAGAGAGCCAAATCTAGTGCTTCCTACAGTGATCAAAATATCAGTGGAATATCAGGCAAAACAAGGATTTGTTTTCATACTTAAAGACGGTACAACCAAAAGAAGAAAGTAAATAACCTAAAAATATTTGCCTTCATAAAATGGTCACAACTGGAAAGCACATGTTTTTCACTTTATGAGTGTATTGAATAAGCAATGGATGCAGTCACACTCCTCTCTAGACCTTGAAAAAAAGAAAAATGGAAACAAAAACCTTTTCACTGATCTCAGAGATTATAACTGTAAGTACACATTAGGGAAACTTTTTCATTTGCTAAAAATATTATATTTATTTATAAGGTACTAATCACCTCAGTTTTCTATCTTCCAGGTCTATAAATCTCAGCACATTCTTACCTGTTCTTGCTTTTCTCATCCTTTTTAGATAAATAAGTAGCCCTTCATTCCAAAGCAAACTCTACCATCTATGCTCTGGATCATATCAAGATTTTCTATGATGATACTTCTGCCTCTATTCTGAGTCTCATTTATTATTCATATACTCTATAAATACTTATTCAGTGCCTATTCTGTTATTGGCGACATCCAGGTTTTGGGGCCATGGCATCTATAGTCATTTGAATAATAGCCCCCTGAAAGATTTGTCTGCCATGAAACTATAAACGTCACCTTATTTGAAAGTAATGATTTCAAGATGCAATTACAGCCTAGATTACCAGGGTGGGCCCTAAATCCAGTAATAATTGTATTTATAAGAAGAGGAGAAGACACAGAGGAAAAGGCAGAAGGTAAAACCAAATGAAGAAGGCAGAGATTGCAGTTATGTAGCTATAAGCTAAAGAGCACCTGGAGCCACCAGAAGTTAGAAGAAAGGAGGATTCTCTTCAAGAGTCTTTTGTTTGTTTGCTTGCTTGTTTTTCATCATGATAAGTGTACTCTTTAATCCCCTCACCTATTTCACCCATTCTACCACCCACCTCCCCTCTGGTAACTGCCAGTTTTTTCTCTACAGTTAAGAGTCTTGGTTTCTCTCTCTCTTTTTTTCCTTTGAACATTTGTTTCTTAAATTCCACATATGAGTGAAATCATAGGGTATTTGTCTTTCTCTGACTCACTTCACTTGGCATTATACTGTCTACCTCTATCCATGTTGCTGGAAATGGTAAGATTTCATTCTTTTTATGGCTGAATATTATTCCAGTGTGTGTGTGTGTGTGTGTGTATCTCACCTCCTCTTTATCCATTCACCTATCAGTGGACACTTGGGCTGCTTCCATAATTTGACTATAGTAAATAATGCTGGTATAAACATATGGGTGCATGTATCCCTTTGAATTAGTGCTTTTGTATTTTGGGGGCAAACTCAATTACTACATTATAGGGTAGTTCTATATTTACTTTTTTGACGAAACTCCATACTGTTCTCCACAGTGGTTGCACCAGTTTGCATTCCCACCAACAGTGCAAGAGGGTTCCTTTTTCTCCACATCCTTGTCAACACTTGTTGTTTCTTGTGTTTTTGATTTGATTTGATTTGATTTTTTAAGATTTTATTTATTTATTTGACAGAGAGAGACACAGCTAAAGAGGGAACACAAGCAAGGGGAGTGGGAGAGGGAGAAGCAGGCTTCCCGCGGAGCAGGGAGCCTAATGCGGGGCTCGATCCCAGGACCCTGAGATCATGACCTGAGCCGAAGGCAGATGCTTAACGACTGAGCCACCCAGGCGCCCCTGTGTTTTTGATTTTAGCCATTTTGAAAGGTGTGAGGTGATATCTCATTGTAGTTTTGATTTGCATTTCTCAGATGATGAGTGATGTTGAACATCTTTTCATGTGTCTGTTAACCATCTGGATGTCTTCTTTGGAAAAATGTCTGTTCATGTCTTCTGCTCATTATTTAATTGGATTTTTTTTGGGGGGGGGTTTGAGTTTTATCAGTTCTTTATATATTTTGAATACTAACTCTTTATTGAATATGTTATTTGCGAATATCTTCTCCCATTCTGTAGGTTACTTTTTAGTTTTATTAGTTTTAGCTTTGTTTCCATCACTTTGTAGAAGCTTTTTATTTTGATGTAGTCCCAGTAGTTTATTTTTCCTTTGGAAGGAGTATGGCCCCACTGACACCTTGATTTCAGACTTCTCCTTTCCAAAATTCTGAGGGAATATATTTCTGTATTTTAAGCCATGGAATTTGTGGTAATTGGTTTCAGTAGCCACAGGGAACTAATATGGCACTGGATAACTTTAGTAGAGACCATATGCAATAGCTTGATGGTATACAAGGTAAGATAAGCATTTGATGAGTGTTAAGAGAGGTTCAGGATATCTTTACCATTAATCTTCACATTGGTTACCTTAATTCCATGCCTATATATATTAGCAACTATTTTTATCATAAAAATAAAACATTATTATTACAAATAAATAATATTAATACATAAATAGTAGAAAATTGTAAATATCCTTAAAGAGAAATAAAAGTAAAGAGTTTCTCATGTATCTATTTCATATCCCCAGTTTCTTTGCATAGACTGATACTGCTTAGCACAGCGCCTGTATTGGTTTCCCGAGGCTCCTGTAACAACATGCCACAAATTCAGTGGTTTACACAAATGAAGTTTATTGGCTAAGTTCCGAAGTCTGAGATCAAGGTGTTTGTCAGGGCCATGCTTTCTCTGAAGGTACTGGGGAAGGATCTGTTCAAGGCCCCTCACCTAGCTTCTGGTAGATTTTTGGCTTGTGGCAGCATAATTCCCATCTTCACATAGCATTCTCCCTGTGTCTCTCCCTTTGTCTAAATATTACCTTTTTATGAGGATGCTGTCATATTGGATTAGGCCTCACTCTAATGACCTCATTGTAATTTGATCATCTGCAAAGACCCTATTTTCACATAAAGTCACATTCACAGGCACTGAGGATATTAGGATTTCAATGTCTTTCGGTGGCACATAATTCATCTCATACCGGTGCCCAAATCAATAATTTTGAATTGAATTGTAAAGTGTATGTGACAAGGAAAGAAGATGATGAAGACATTTTGGAGAATTGAGAAGATACTAATGAGCAAGATTATAATTCTGGTTTAGGCAGAGTTTTCAAAATACAAAAATATCATCCATGTGTAGCACACATAGCAGAATAAAATATTTATACAAGGTAGCTCTTCTATTTTCAATAACTGCACTAGTTTTGCCTCTTGTGTTTCTGATCTAGAGAGTAGGTGGGTGGTAGAGAAAAGGGAATCTGAGGATTTATAAAGTTGTGAATTAGTGGCATCTTTGATTTAAGTCAGGTTCATTTGGGTAATTCTGTCTTTCAAAAACATTCACTCTGTCTCAGGTTTCCTTCCATTCCCTATGCTTCCCCTAATATCTAAGAGATGTGGGCTAGGGTTCCAACACCTGTGCCAGAAGGTGGGGATGGAAAGGACCTCCAGTCAGTGTGCTAGGTAATTGCTGGTACCTGCTGCCGTCTTGCTGCTCTGTGTCATTGTAAGACTGCAATCAGTGGGGGCGCCTGGGTGGCTCAGTTGGTTAAGCGACTGCCTTCAGCTCAGGTCATGATCCTGGAGTCCCTGGATCGAGTCCCACATCGGGCTCCCTGCTCGGCAGGGAGTCTGCTTCTCCCTCTGACCCTCCCGACCCTCCCCCCTCTCATGTGCTCTCTCTCTCAGTCTCTCTCTCTCAAATAAATAAATAAAATCTTTAAAAAAAAAAAAAAAAAGACTGCAATCAGTGAAACTGTGGTCTGTCCATTTTGTTGAATACGGATGGTGGTCTTCCTCATGACTGGTTTCCATCTTTGCCCTCCCTGGTGCCACAGACCTCACTAAATCTAGCCACGCTCTCCATCCAGCCTCTAGCTAGTTTTTTTTCTCATCATGGCTTCTGTAGAGTTTATAGCATCTGTCACTACGGCAAAATGTGGTGGGTCTCTAGGCCGCCAACTCAGTTAAATTTTGCCTCTACTGTGGAGCATGTAGAAATGTCTCACTCCTGGGCGCCTGGGTGGCTCAGATGGTTAAGCGTCTGCCTTCGGCTCAGGTCACGATCCCAGAGTCCTGGGATCGAGTCCCGCATCGGGCTCCCTGCTAGGCGGGGAGCCTGCTTCTCCCTCTGCCGCTGCCTCTCTCTATCTCTCTCTCTGACTCTCATGAATAAATAAATAAAACAAACAAACAAACAAAAAAAAAGAAATGTCTCACTCCTTTCATGGCAAATGAGACCTAAGGGGTCTCAAAATATCAAATTCAGGCCCTTTGTGGCCTGTCATAGTTCACTGCCGTTATCTACCTATGCTGCAACTTTTTTGTGCTTGCATCAGAACCACCCTGCAGAATGCTATCCACCTTTAGACCCGAGAGTTCTAAAGGGAGTGGGGCACAAACCCTTTTTGGCTTTTGCTTAATGTATTCAATTCTGCTCTAACCGCCTGAAAATTCAACTAATAGAGATATGATACTGGCATTCTGCTGTCCATCTTATCTATCTTCTTCCCAAACCTACCAGTAAAGAAGTGATGAAAATTTTTTGTTTTAGTCCATTTGGGTGGCTAAAATGCCTCTTAGATTCTATCCCCTTTCTTTAAATGTGAGTTAACGTCATGGCCTAGTCATAATTGGTGGGAGTATTGTTTACACATGAAGGAATTAATTCTATATTTGTTTTCATGAAAGTTGACTCTCAATATGGAGAAATTTGGGCAGGTTCAAAATAGGGATTATGAGAGATAAAAGTACACTCATTTGATCCCCTATTTTATTCTCATTACTTTCAAATAACAGCAAAGTTAGTGACATGTTTTCATTAAAAAAATAAATTATCTCATGCTTATAATATTCATTCCTACATTTTTCTCACCTTCCTTCTACTTACTTCTTTTCTTCTTATATGTGTTCATTAAATTCATTAGATGCATACCTAGAGATTATTATGAGCTAGGTACTGAAATAGATACTGAGGATATGAAAATAAAGTGTATCATGCACCCTCAAATATTTCACAGGCTAGTGTGAGACTTAGACACATGATATTTTAATTAAGTTTTATTTCAGTTTGGTTAAGTATACCTATTCACCTAATATTCATATATATATTCACCTAATCTATCAACCTCAGATATGGGCTAACTCAATGCCTTTGTTTTTCAGGTTTGGGAAAATGTTGTTTGTATTGGGAAAATAAGCTATATAAGTAACTGATAAAACATAATAAGTGACACACAAAACTTAACACTTGGTTCTCCTGAATCACAGTCTATTTTTTTTTCGTTAATACTGTACACATTCTAACATGTGACATATGATTATAACCACCATGTTTTTTTAAAAAAATAATATTTCCTAAAAGACTCGGTACAATTCTCACTGAGGAAGTTTGAAACATTTTGACACAAAATCAACTAAAGTACTTGGGAAAGTATGACATGATGAATAATGAACAACAACTCATTACCATTTGGTAGCTGCCGTTTGAATAGCTACTGACACATATATGTTAGGGTCTACCTTATTGAAACAATGCCGAGAATTAAGAAAATAGAAAAAACTGAAGAAGAGAAATACCAGAACAGATTGAATAACAGGAATTACTGCTCCTTATATTGCTGGAAATATTTTAGGTCCTCTTGAAATGAGTTCAGGATTCAGCGACTCAATGACTGAGACAGAAACAGTACTCAGAGGAACTTGCAAATTAAAATCTTAAATTAGGTTGTATTTCTTAAAATGTTCATTGCCAGTATTTGTATTCTTGATCTTTTCTTTCTTATTGGTTAGATGAATTACCTCCTCTACTTTTTCATCTTAGAGTTTATATAACTATTGTTGATTTTACATTAAAAAATGAAATTAAAGTCCTTCTTCTGGTTAAAATATGTAATAATCACAACAAAAGCAAACAGATCGCTTTTGGAAATTTCTTTCAATTTGAATTTCATTAATTCCACTATACCTTGATGAATTCATTATCTCGATAAAGTAATTCCTCAAGTATTTGCAGGAATAGAGAAAAACACACAACAGATTTGAGAAATATGTACTCTTAAATGTTCAACATGTACTGGGAACAAGAGCCAATTTCAATAAACATCGTGTATTTCTGTAGGTCGAACCACATGAAATTGCCAATTTTGCCATTTTTTTTTCCCTACAGAAATCACAATTTCTTATTTCTTGAACCCAATACAGGTTTGCAGAACTCTACTTTTACTAGATTTGGCTAAAAATATAAATTTTGGAACCATCAGGCTATATAAATGCTATAAATACAGGAAAATACACAAAGTGAGAAGAGAGTTGGCAAACATAGGTATTTAAAGTGCCAGCCAAGGAAGAAATAGAGTTGTTTGGGAGACTGAGAAAAAACAATCAACAGCACTAGCCAAAATGATAATATAACTGACTTAACCAGTCCCACAAATATGTTAAAATAACTTGGGTTCAAATATAGTCTAGCTGTTCAACGACTTATTTGTATTACACAAGAAAGACAATTCACTTCACGTATTACTATGAACCAAGGACAAACTGGGAAATCAGTCCATTTTGCCCAATTATAAAGGAAGAAAAATTTATGCATAAAATATTTACCTTTTACAAAATTAAAATTTTATTTTTGAGAGATAGTAACTATTTCAGGCAATACATACATTATTTCGAGATACAGACTACCATGTCTAGTGATGTGCTAGCTCACATGTGATTACACCATTGATACATTGATAAAGATGGCAGCCAGAAGCTCTTCTTTCAGCAAGCTCTATTAATTATTTTTATAGCATAATAATTGCATTTTAAAGATGTTACATTTTTTAAACAAGGGAAAAGGTTTTGAATTATAGATTGCTATCAGAGCACCAGTTAACCTAATTCCGTCAAGGTTGTAAGTTCTCAGAGTTTGCAAAGGGAGTTTGAAAGGCTAAAGGGTTAATGAGGAAGTTCAAGGTAAAGTTGTCTGAGATCATCAGGAAGCAGGTGGAGAAAAATCCCAGAGATAGTCATAGATTTATAGCAAGGGTTAATAAGACAAACAAACAAATAAACAAAAACTATCCCTTACAAATTCAGAAATCTACAGAATGCATTAAGGTGAAAGGGATTCCCTCTCACCCTATAGACACTGTGTTTCTACTTTGTCTCCAATGTGGAATGTCAGATAACCTATATCTTATATAGTCTTTTGTGACTGTTTTTTTTTTTTCAGTATTCATAATCTTTTCAAGGTTGATACATGTCATAGTTCATATCAGTATTTCTTTCCATTTTATGGACAAATAATACTCCATCATTTGGACACACCACTTTTGTCTATCCATTCTTCTTTTGACAGACACTGGGGTTGTCTTTACCCCTTGCTTATCAGGAAGAGCGCAGCCATAAGCATTCACACACAAGTTTCTAATGGAAATATGCTTTCATTTCCCCTGCATATACGCCTAACAGAATTGTTGAGTCATACGGTAATATCTATGTTTAATCATTTGAGGAACTGCCAGACTTTTCCAATATAGTTGCAACATTTTAGGCTCTTGCCAGCAGTGTACAAGGGGTTCTGATTTTTCCGTGTCCTTGCCAACGTTTTTGTTATGTGACTTTTTGACTCTAGCCATCTTAGTGGGTGTGAAGTGGCATTTCACTGTGATATTTTATTTGCATTTCCCTTATGACCAACAATATTGAACATCTCTTTATGTGCCCATTGACCATTTGTGTATCTTCCATAGAAAAATATCTATTCATATTCCCTGCCCATTTTTTGATTGGGTTATTTATTTTTTTGTTATTGAGTTATAAGACTTATTTATATATTCTAGGTACAAGTCCCTTGTCAGGTATGCAAGGTACTAGTATTTTCTCCTATGAGTTGTCTTTTCACTTTCTTAATGGTATTCTTTATTTTTTTTTATTTTTTTAAAGTGGTTCTTTTTTCTTTTTAAAGATTTTATTCATTTATTTGACAGAGAGAGACAGAGCAAGAGAGGGAACACAGGGCGGAAGTGAGAGAGGGAGAAGCAGGCTTTCCGTGGAGCAGGGAGCCCAATGCGGGGCTGATCCCAGGAGACTGGGATCATGACCTGAGCCTAAGGCAGACGCTTAACAACTGAGCCACCCAGGTGCCCCAATTTCTTAATGGTATTCTTTAGAGCACAAAAGTTTTAAATTTTGAGGAAGTTCAACTTATCTATTTTTTCATTTGTTATGCTTTTGCTGTTATATTTAAGAATCTTTTTTTTTTTTTTTTTTTTTTAAACATTCAGATCTGGTCATCTTTGCCTCACTGGTTGCTTCTCTTGCTTTATTTTATTTTATTTATTTCTTAAGATTTTATTTATTTATTTGACACAGCGAGACACAGCGAGAGAGGGAACCCAAGCAGGGGGAGTGGGAGAGGGAGAAGCAGGCTTCCCGCCGAGCAGGGAGCCCGATGCGGGGCTCGATCCCAGGACCCCGGGATCATGACCTGAGCCGAAGGCAGACGCTTAACGACTGAGCCACCCGGGCGCCCCATATTTAAGAATCTTTTGCCAAATTCAAGGTCGTGAAGATTCCCCACATGTTTCTTTCTAGAAGTCTTACAGTCTTTGCTCTTTCATTAGGTATGTGATTCCTTTTGAGTTAATTTTTGTATGTGGTATGAAGATAGGGCCCAAATGTCATTCTTTTACATGTGGCCATCCAGTGTCCCAGTACCCTTTGTCTGAAAAGACTATTTTTTCCCCCGATTAATGGTCTTGGTACCCTTGTCAAAATCAGTTGACCATAGGGGCACCTGGGTGGCTCAGTCAGTTAAGCATCTGTCTTTGGCTCAGGTCATGATCCCAGGGTCCTGGGATGAAGTCCCGCATCGAGCCCCACATAGATGCCCCGCATTGGGCTCCCCCCTCAGGGGGAGCCTGCTTCTCCCTCTCCCACTCCCCCTGCTTGTGTTCCCTCTTTCTCTCTGTCAAATAAATAAATAAAAACCTTTAAAAAAAAATCAGTTGACCATAGATGGTATGGTTATATTTCGGACTCCTAATTCTAATTCATTGATTTTTAACTTTATTCTTGTGCCAATAGTACATTGTCTTGATTATCATTTCTTTGTAGTAAGTTTTGAAATTGGGAAGTATGAGTCTTTCTACTTTATTCTACTTTTTCAGGATTATTTTGGGTATTTGGGTCCCTTGTAATTACATATGAATTGTAGAATCATCTTGTAAATATCTATAAAAAAAAGCTCGGTGGGATTCTGACAGGAATCGCATTGAATTTATAGATCTGTTTGGGGCATATTGCCATTTTAGCAATGTGTAGTCTTCCTATCAATGGACGTAAGATGTTTTTCCATTTCTTTAGTTCATCAATTTCTTTCAATAATGTTTTGTAATTTTCAGAGTATAAATTCTGCACTTCTTTTGTAGACTTATTCCTAAGTATTTTACACTTTTTGATGTGATTGTAAATGGAATTATTTTTCTTAATTCAATTGCAGATTGACCATTCCAAGCTATATTTTTATACAAATCCCTGAGTTATAAAAACAGAATCCAATATTTTAGTTATACTTTTCAGTTATTTCTGAATAAAACCTTACACTAAAAAAAAGTGATTGTTAGGAAAATATTGAATTACTAAAAAATATTTTTCTCTTTTGATTCCAAAACTACTGCATATCTTTTGAAACATTTTATAAAATGTTATTAAATAATTAACTCATTATCTAAAGATAACTACATTTTGATGTAATGTCATTGAGTTTCTTAATAAAAAGATACATTAAAGATATCTATGAATGTGATATATAGAAAAATGCATGAGTATAAAAATTAATGTATCTAGGGCACCTGGGTGGCTCAGTTGGTTAAGCAACTGCCTTCGGCTCAGGTCATGATCCTGGAGTCCCAGGATCGAGTCCTGCATCGGGCTCCCTGCTCGGCAGGGAGTCTGCTTCTCCCTCTCCTGCTCCCCCCTCTTGTGCTCTCTCTCTCAAATAAATAAATAAAATCTTTAAAAAAAATAAAAATAAAAATAAAATGTTTAAAAAAAAATTAATGTATCTACATAGAACTTTATATCTTATGTTTTGACTTATTTTTCTATCAGAGCACTTTTCTATATTAATTATTATTCTTGAAAAATATCATTTTTGAAGAGAACATACTACTCCATATGGATAGGTGGCATTTAGTCATTCATATACAGGAAACAGTTGCTTTCAAATTTTACTATTAGAAATATTATCTTGATAAAAATTCTTTCATTTTTGATAGTTTTGTGAATATCTCATTTCTTTACCATGACAAAGAATTGCTGGGCCTAATATCTAAAATGGTTTCTTCTAAAAATATAATTAGAAAAATTAAAAAATAAAAATATAATTTTATCTATATATAATTGAAATATACACTCCCACAACTTTAGCTTAGCTTTAAACACTCCTGAAAGATGAGCAATGGCACCCTTCCGGATGAAGACCCTGCACCCATCACACAGCCCAGGCGCCAGCAAGAATTGGTTCCTTGGAATTAGGCTCCTGTTCACACTCAACGGTACTGGTGTAGGTTTAAGCACTTTCCGAAGCCACCAGTACTTCACGTGGAAGCATGTCTGCTGGAAAAGATTTTCAGTCCAAGCAGAGTCCTCCTCCCGGGGTTCGAACGGGAGTTCAAAGTGCTGCTCTAGATGAGAAAGCCCAACTCCGAGGGCAAGGTTGAAATCTTCATCCTGGGGAAATGCCGGTGCCAGAAGCATGCCGAAAGGCTGATTCACATTTTGGCGCGAAGCCCCGAAGGAAACGGCGTAGAGGCACGGTGATGCTCAGCCTGGAAACCATGTAGTCTCTGGAAAGAGAGAATGCTCATTCTGATGTTTCCTCTCAAACACAGTGGTGAGCAGCCTGGATGAAGCCATGCAGTCACTGAAAATAGGTTAGGAACTGTCCAGGAACCTGTTACTACAATAGTGTGATTTTTGTGATTAGGACCTCAGTGCAGGGGGGTCAGTCTGTGTCAGGAGCCTTACCCTCAGAGGCCCAGTCTGAATTCTGCCTTTGTTCCTGTGGCTAAGGGGAAATGAGTATTGTTGGTGGTCTATCCACCTTTCCCCTACATAGACAGTTTAAAGATTTAAATGTGTGTTATAATAAAAAATAAACTTTAAAAAAAACATATATAGATACCTACATATAGATTAGGATTGTCAGGAAAGGCAATCTTGTTTTGCACGCTCCAAGATGGGAAAAAGCTAAGAAATAACAAATGGTTGGTTCTGTTTTTCATAGAGTTTTGTATTAGGTTGGTGTGGCTAAGATCTTTAAAGTTCTAGGGAGCTTTTGTAGGTAGATAAGGAAGAACTTTACTGTTTATTCTTTTATTAATGCTAATTTTGAAAAAAATGTTTCATTGATATTAAACAAGCTTTATAGACCCAATTGTTAAGTGCTGAAACATGGATGACAAGCTGATTCCATTCTCTTTGGCTTTTAGTTAAAAAGAAGCCTGTTAAAAAAATAAAAACTAAATAATAAACACTCCTGAAAATCTAGTTCCCAGATATTTTTTTTTCCAGAATTTTCTCCCTCATATGTTCAACAAAAATAAGGTATCTATCATTTTCTACACATCTATGGTACTCTCTGTTATCTTTGCTGATTATAACCTCTTGCTAGGTTGCCTTTTTCCCATGCTATATTTTATTTCTTAAAGCTTGTTTTAAAAAAACAAAGCAAAACAAAACAAAAAAAACCTGCTATACAAAACTTTCCATGATTTTCTCTGCCTTAAATAACCTCTGTAACACTTCTTTCTTTCTCTTCCCTAGCCTTGAATTATAAGGTCCCTATTTCTTTTATCCCCTAGCAAACCATGATTTCCACAGTATTAGTGTCATTATCAATGCATATTTTCTTTATGCATAAAAGAATCTCAAGTACTTGTTTCACAAATAAATTAATTGCATCTGTATATTACATATATTTGCAAGGGGCTCTGATCTGATAGCACTTCCTACTTGTGATAATTCATTCTGCAGCAAGTAAACAACTTGCAAAAAAGAAAAACCGATGAATTGATTCTGTTAATATGAATCATGTGAATCTCAGTACATGTTCACTGAATTGTGTATTATGATGTTCTCAAGTATCAGGACACTGTGAAAGCAAGTGTAACAAGATGCTCAGTATTTAAATCTCACTAATGATAGAATTTAGTCTTGCAATTATGATTTATTCATCTTTGAATATTAATCATATTCAATAATATCTGAATATCTATATTGAAAGTGCTAGTATATGCATAATTAATTGGAGGAGGTTATAAATCAATATTCATATACTGTGATATTTACTGTCTCTCACTGCAAACATCATTAATAAATTTGTTACAAAAAATCTATTTTGGACTAACGTTTTGAGGGAGAAAACAAAATCCATCCTTATTATTTCACTTCCAAAGGCAGGATGTTGTTTTGTTTTAAAGAAAATCATAAACTTTTTTTTTATAAACCTTTAATTTATATAAATTTTGTTTGGAGTTTTGCTACATCAGTTATTCCTCCCTAACTTCTATTTATGGAGTTTACCCTCTGGTGAAACAAAGTAATTAATTTGAAGAGGGAATACATTCAATATCAGAATTTCACAAGATGAAAAGTTTCTTTACTCATCTGTAAAATTGCTCTCTTTATCAAAAAAGAGAAGAGGTGCAAGCAAGCCAGGAGACAGCTCTTCCGGGGACTGAAGACAGTTTATAGGATACATGTTAAAAAATAAAAGAGAAAAAGCGTTTTCTACCTGTAATATTAACAAGTCATATAAAAATGTATTTGAGAACACTAAATGAATAAAAAAACATAATTTTCCTGATTTCGATTTTGTTTTTGTTATTCACTTCCTAACTTCTGACTCTCCTTTATTAGGCTCTTCCTTTTACTCTAATTTTATATTTCTAGGATAAGAATTGTTATATATAGGGGCGCCTGGGTGGCTCAGTTGGTTAAGCAACTGCCTTCGGCTCAGGTCATGATCCTGGAGTCCCGGGATCGAGTCCCGCATCGGACTCCCTGCCCAGCGGGGAGTCTGCTTCTCCCTCTGATCCTCCCCCTCTCATGCTCTCTGACTCCCATTCTCTCTCTCAGATAAATAAATAAAACATCTTTAAAAAAAAAAAAAAAAGAATTGTTACATATAAAGTGGCATAGCAGTTGACTTGTGCTGTTTTATAGACATCACCTACATTTCTTCCTTTACGGATCAGACACAAATCCATAGCAGTTCATTTGCTAAAAAGAAGAAACAGTTGAAATGATGGAGAAATAAAAAGCCAAACACACACACACACACACACACACACACACACACACACGAGAGAGAGAGAGAGAAAAAGAAAAATTGTATACATTATTGACAAAGGATGTCCCTACTATACTCATGTTTACTCCTAAATGCTTAATAGCCAAATAGGGAGCTCTTCTCTAGAAAATATACTAGTCTCCCCTTATCTTCAGTTTCACATTCCTCTGTTTCAGTTACCCCTAGTCAACCATGGTCAGAAGCAGAGATGGTCCTACTTCTGACACAGAAAGTCAATGCTATTCTAACGCTACGCCACATTGTCTATGTCATTCACCTCACTCCGTCTGATCACAGGGGCATTTCCTCATCTCACAACATCACCATAAGGGTGAGTACAGTACAGTAAGCTGCTTTGAGAGAGAGAGACCACATCATATTCATATACCTTTTATTACAGTATATAAAGGTCCTGTTTTATTATAAGTTGTTTTTGTTAAACTCTGTGCCTAATTTTAAATTAAACTTTGTCATAGGTATGTATGCACAGGGAAAGTGTTCAGTACTATCTGTGGTTTCAGGCATCTACTGAGAGTCTTGGAACATCTCTCCTGTGGGTCACTACTGTATGTACAATTCCTATCTCATGTTTCTCTTTAAATAAAAGTTTCATAGCTTTATTTATATTTATTTATATTTAATATATATATATTATTTAGATTTCTCTCTTTTAAAGCACAGTTTGGTCAAGGGATGCCACACTTTTTTTTTCTTTTTTTATTGAAATATATTTGATATATAATATTATGTAAATTAAGGTATACAAAATGTTAGATACACTCACATATTGTAATATGATTCAAACTTCTAATAAGTAGTAGCTCACTATAATTTTTATAAAGACCCTCAAAGTTTTTATTGTTGTTTTCTATTAGCACATCACTGTGAAAGTCCAGCATTTATTTGAGATGTGCACTTAAAATGTCCATGCTTGGAACGCCTGACTGGTTCAGTCAGTAGAGCATGAGACTTGATGCTGGGATTTTGAGTTCGAGCCCCATGATGGGTATAGAGATTACTTAAAAAAATCTTTTTAAAAAATGTCCATGCTTTATATCCATGAATGTAAGTCCCATTAAGTTGACACACTTTACATTTTATAATGTATTTTATATGAGAATAAAATCATAGTAAAAGCCTTTAATAAATATAACATCTACCACACTATATTTAATATAAAACAAATATATATTTTTCTGAGCTTTACACTAGATTATGAGATCCTTGATGGAAGGAATTATATCTGTTATCATGTTGAATTGTAGGACTTTGCCAATTTTCAGTCATTTTCTACTTACTGAAAATGGCAATTCCATGATTCAACTTAATATCCCCCTCTCCTTTGTGCCTAGCTCAATTTAAGGAACATAGTAGGTACTCAATGAATGTTTAATGAGTGAATGAAAAAGTAAATGTCAATTTATTTTGTAAGGATTCTTTAAACTACCTGAGCATGTGTTCTTACTCTTTTGTTTCTTTATTCTTATTCAATGAAGAAGAAAAATAAAAAACAGAACTCCTGCTTGCTTGCCATGTAATACATGAAAGAAGTATCTACCCACTCCCCTGATACACCACACACACACACACACACACCACACACACACACACCGCCAGAAAGTCTCACAGACAGTCTAGATTATTTCCAGCATATACTCTAAGGCAGCATGTTAAACTGGGAAAATTGCATCTTATCCAATTACACAAGTAAACAAAGGAGAAATGGATACAGATGTATCTCCACATAGTAAGTGCCTACATCTTCTTCCTGGTTGAAGTTTTGTGATTAGTTGTGGTGCCTCTGAGGTAACCTCCCATTACCCTCATAGAAATCCTGCTCCCACAATCATGAAACTCAGTTTTTTGTTTGTTTGTTTTTTTGTTTTTAGTAGAACTTTTCCTCAGTCTACTTCTTTGCCTTAACTGAATTCCAGCCTCTCCTTGGAAGCCTTCTCTGGGGTGAGGGCTCAACATTTCACACTTTCATTTATTTATTTATTTATTTATTTATTTATTTATTTATTTATTTGAGAGAGATTGAATAAGAGAGAACATGAGAGCGGAGAGCGTCAGAAGAAGAAGCAGACTCCCTGCTGTGCAGGGAGCCCAATGTGGGACTTGACCCCAGGATTCTGGGATCATGACCTGAGCTGAAGGCAGTCGCTTAAACACTGAGCCACCCAGGCGCCCCACACTTCATTTCTACCGGGGGTTTCCTCCTAGTATTGCACTGCCACTCCCAGAACCAAGTCTCCACTACTGTGTCTTCACCCTGTGGAACCCTCTTACTGATTGGAAACTCAAACTATCCGGCACCTTGGCATGAGCTTTCCTTTCATCATGCCTTGCATCATACACACTTGGCAAGCCCATGTCTTGGATAAATGTAAACATCTGTATTCTCTGTACCAGTACTCAAACAATGCTGGGGGGGCGGAAAAGAACAAGATGTTCAGGAAATGGATGCTGCATTAAATCATGGTTAGCGATCTCAACTAGACACTTGGCACGGCCTAGCAGACTTCTCATGTTCAGAGTCTCCCACTTTTATAACAAATTTTCATATCACAGTCACTCTTCTCCTATCTGTAACCTTGCTTTCACCTCAGTAACATTCTACCTTAACACCACCAAACCTTTAAACATGCCAACATGTTCTATCCGTTCTTGTTCTTTGCCTCATCTTATAAACAGAATTCCTCTCCTTCCTGAGCTAATCTCATGTCATTTATCAGCACTCTCTCCATAGCATCCTCTCTTTCACCACTTCCTCTACTCTCCCACTCTGATGATCCTTTGAATATATCAGGACCTTCAATACAGTAATTCTATTGGTGTTCTGTTGTCTCTGAAGCCTTAATGTGATTTCTTCCCTATGCAGTTTAAATTCAAGACCAATCTCACACACACCCTTGCATATACATTGACTCTTTTACCCTCTTGCTACAGAGTATTTAGTTGGTGAAACTATAAACCCGATTAAATCCAGCTGTCAGTTTTTTCCAGGTTTGCTCTCTATAGCAGAACGGGGCTAGAGAAAATTAAAAAAATCATACAGACTCCTCATGTTAAATTTGTGTTGCATTCAAGTCATAGCAAATTTACTTACACTTAGTCCATTCACTACCCCATGACTCAATAATTACTTGCTCCTAGATAAGTATTTTGACACTTTTTTCCTCTTTTCTCAAACCACTTTCTAAATTTACTCAGAATGGAACTACTTCTTATCACCTCCACTTCTATCACTCTGTCCAGGACCACATCATCTTTCACCTGGATACTGCTGTAACCTCATGTCTCTTTCCAGCTGCTACTCTCTGAATATCTGTGTCCCCCAAAAGTCCCCTGAAGAAACCTAATGTCCAATGTGATGGTAGCAGGAGGTGGGGCCTTTGGGAAGTGATTAGGAATTAGTACTTTTTTTTTTTTTTTTTAAGATTTTATTTATTTACTCGACAGAATGAGAGAGAGAGAGAGAGTGCACAAGCAGGGGGAGTGGGAGAGGGAGAAGCAGGCTCCCCGTTGAACAGGGAGCCCGATGCAGGGCTCAATCCCAGGACCCCAGGACCATGACCCGAGGCGAAGACAGATGCCTAATCAACTGAGCCACCCCAGGCGCCCCAGGGATTAGTACTCTTGTAAAAGATGTCCAATAGAGTTCTCTTGCCCCCTCTGGTATGTGAGGATACAGAGGGGAATTGGAAGTCTCCAATCCAAAAGAGGGTCCTCACCAAAACCCATCATGCTGGCACACATCTTAGACTTCCAGGTCCAGAACTGTGAGCAATATATTTCTGCTATTTATAAGCCACCCATTCAATGGTATTTTGTTATAGTAGCCTGAACAGTCTAAGACACCAACTTTTCTCTCCAATGTACATAAATAACACAAATATAAACATAAATCACAAATATAAATCTGATAATGTTATTCCTCTGAAACCATTTAGTAGTTCTCCATTTCAATGAAATAAAACCCAAAGTCTTTCAATGACCTACAAGGCTCTACATAATCTTGGCCCTTCTATATTTTTCTGATCTCTATCCTACTCTCAATTTTGTTCTCTCTGCTCCAGCCATACTAGGATCTCCATAAGGGCTTTTGTCATATTTATTTTTCTATGTTTGACATACTCTTCTCTCAGATATTTGGATGGCTAAATCTTTCCACTTCTTTATATTGTCTTTTTGTTGAAGACTACACAATGACCTAATTTTAAATTATATACCCATTCTCAGCTTTCCTGATCCTTCTTATGTTTTTTCCCCTCCATGGCATTTTACTGCTTATAATGCACTGTTGTTTTACTTCTTGATTATGCTATTCCTGATTTTACTTGTTTCTTTACCATTTCCATCCATAGAATGAAACCTTGTTTTTTTTTTTTTTTTTTAACTTTTATTTCTGAAATGCCAAGGACAGATCCTGACACAATAACATTCAAATATTTGATGACATAAAGAATAAAGTAATAACATCTATTCCTTCGCCTTTACTCACAATTCCATTTCCTATCTCTGCTGAGATCGTAATAAACCTTGTACTGAATCTTATATCTCTCTTATCCTGTATCTTCTACTTCTCACTCTGGACTCATATCCAATACCACTGACAGCTCAAGTGTTAGTGATCTTAAAAAAAAAAAAAATAAATAAAAACCTTCCCTCAACCCTAAGCCAACTTTATCTTCAGTATTAGCTTTCTCATACTTTGGCATTGAAATTATTTAGAGAAATACCAATAATTGATTTCATTTCCTTATCCCACTTAAACCTCTACTCCCACTACTTACACTGAACTTCATCAAGCTTACTTGGAACACTCTTTCCTGTGACTTCTATACCATAAGTTCTCTTGGGTTTTCTTCTACCTCACTCCCATTCTGTTCAGGGGAAACTTCCTATAATAGACTATTAGTATTTGAGCCCTTCAAATATCTTCCCTAGACGCTCTTACACTGTTATTCCTCACTTTCTCCTTAAACATCTTGTCCACTTTTATACCTTCATTTGCTACCAGATGCCAACATTTTCTGGATTTCTATCTCCAGCCCAGGACTCTCTCCTGAAGTCTGGGACCACTGTTACCACATAAATTTGTAGAGGGCATCTAAAAATATGTTACACTAATTACTCATCTTCTCTCACAAACTCTTCTTTCTCCATGTTTCTTATCACAGTGTACCATATTATGAATCATTTACTCTAACATTCAGTCAGTGAGAACTGTCAATTCTATATCTTCAATTATCTTGTGACATTATTCTTCTTTTATTCCCCAATCTTTACTACCACCCTCTTTCTCTGTGACTACCAATCTTGACTGGATAATTTTCAGGTTTTTCTCACTATAAGTCATTTTCCAATTCTACAAAGAGTTATCTTAAACATCCAAATCTTATCATTACATTCTCTGATTAATTTTTTAATGACTCCATATTCCCCTTTTGGCATAATATAAAGGGCCATTTAGGTTAGAATCTGTTCTGTGCTTCAGTTTCAAGCCTCATCTTTAATTACCTATAACCCAGTGTGTTCCTCTCACACTGAACTTCTTGCAGTTCCCTGGATGTTGCAGATTTTCTCCCTCTCAACTCTAGTCCTTAGCACATAATCTTACCTCTTATGAAATACATTTCCCTCAACATATGAATTCCACTAGTATTCTCCATCTACATTTGTATTGACAGGACACATTTTCCTTCAAATCTTAGCTAAGGCATCATTTTGTTTGTGAACTCTAGGTAAGTTTTTCCTCTTCATGCTATCATATCATCTTTACTGACAATTTATCACTTTTTACATTAATTATAATCCTTTTATGAGATTTGTTCTTTCTCTACCTGATAATGCAAGTAGAAACAGCATTTATGCATGGTGGCTAGTATGTTACCTGATATAATTACTTTTTGTTTTTCATTAGTTTTTAAATATGGTGATTGCTGCACTTCAGGTAAAATACATTAATCAACCTTTATAAAATTCTATGAGTTAGGTAGCATTATTATTACCATTTCACAGGTGAGCAAACTGAGGCTGAGAAAGGTTAAGGAAATATATAAAAGGTCAAATAACTATTAAGTGGTAAGCTAAGAATAATTATTATTGGCTCACAATTAGTATTTACTCAATAAATGAAAAGATGGATAAATTATAGAATGAGTGCATAAAATTTCCCTTTTCTCAGATCACTAAATATTTGTTACTAGTGACTAGGATACATTTTTCAGACTTGATCGCACTTCCCTTTGGATAACTTTTTTTTTCACCCATGAAGTTACTCATTTTCTCACGCAATATGTTTCTGGCAATCCACCTGCCAGTATGTGTTTTTATGTGAGCAGTAGACACAACAAGCAAAACTGGGACACTGGTTACATTTAGTTGAAGAAACCTCTTAATTTAAAGTAAGAGACTTTTTCTCATGAATAATTGTGCAGATTATGTCCAGAACAAGGGCCTCTGGCCAAGAAGCTAAAATCAAGCCCAGAATTTACTGTCATTTTGGAGGAAGAAATGACATTTTAAGTAATTAATTTTCCCAGAAACCAGGGGCATGTTTTCCAATTCATCTGCCAGATTGGGTGGGATTTTTTCTATTTTTTTTTTTTTCTAATTTATTACAAAGTCACCATATATACTATCAGAGAGCCTGCCCAGAAAGGCCTGGATATTTAGGTATGTATTCTTTTCCAATTCATATGACCTTGGGAAATTGTCTTAACATCAATTTTCTCATTTGGGAATGGGGATAATATCTCATTCAAAGTATTGCTAAGAATATTGAATAGTGGGTGCCTGGGTGGCTCAGTTGATTAAATGTTTCTCTTGATTTTGGCTGAGGCCATGATCTCAGGGTCGTGAGATCAGGCCCTGCAATGGGCTCCATGCTCGGCATGGAGTCTGCTTGATGTTCTCCCTCTCCCTCTACCCCCACCCCAACCCCCACTCGGGCTCACCCTCTCCCTCTCAGATAAATAAATCTTTTTTTAAAAAAGATTTTATTTATTTATTTGACAGAGAGAGAGACAGCAAGAGAGGGAACACAAGCAAGGGGAGTGGGAAAGAGAGAAGCAGGTCTCCCGTTGAGCAGGAAGCCCGATGTGGGGCTCAATCTAAGGACCCTGGGATCATGACCTGAGCCAAAGGCAGATGCTTAACTATCTGAGCCACCCAGGCGCCCCTTAAATAAATAAACCTTAAAAAAAAAGAAGAATATTGAATAGTATAATGTATTGAAAGCACCAACACTTTGTGTTGCATACAGTAACTACTCTGTAAATGTTGGCTCTTATTGTTAATATTTTTATTCCTATTAATATTATCATTATTATTTTCTTTTTAAAATTTTTTATAGTGATTGCATTTTCTCTTTGGATTCTGAAAACTAATGAAGCTTACTGAGACAAAACCACCTCTAAAGTTTTGAGAGAACAGATATAAAGACAACAATCACTCTCTAATACCATTCCCAAATACTAGAACAGTACAAGGAAAAATTTGTTTTCACATGTCTATTTTCTACTCAAAATTATGATAAGTAGGGGTGCCTGAGTGGCTTGGTGGGTTGAGTGTCTGACTCTTGATTTTGGTTTTAGGTCATGATCTCAGGGTTGGGGATCAAGCCCTGCTTTGGGCTCCTTGCTCAGAGTGGAGTGTGCTTGGGATTCCCTTCCTCTGCCCTTCCTCCAATGGATCCCCCCTCCCATAAAACAAATAAATAAATAATCTAAAAAATTATGATGATTATACTTTAATTTAATTAAAACATTAAATTTAAGTTGAATTAAATTTAGAATAATTGAAGTTAAATTTAAAACTGTGAACTGTGAACTGTAATGAAAAGTGAAGGTACTTTCTGTTTATAAATTTCCAAACTTAGATAAATTTCCGAGCACTATGTCAGAGACCATTCTAGACAAAGGGGAGGTATTAGGTACATGTAATTTAAGTGCAATGTATGGTAGGCTGAATAGTAACTCCTCAAAAATATCTAGGACTTAATTCCTGAAACATGTGACTATGTTACCTTACATGGTAAAAGACACATGCAGGTTTAAGTAAATTAAGGATCATGGGATTAGAGATTATCCTGATTATCTGGGTGGGCCAGATGCAATTATAAGGGTCCTTATAAGTGGGAGGCAGGAAGATCAGAGTCAGTAGAAGGAGATATGACAACAAAATCAAAAGGATGGAGTGATGCAAGGAGGTATCATGTGTAAAGGAATGAAGGTGACCTCTAGACACTGGAAAAAGCCAAGGAAACAGCTCATAGAGGCTCTCGAAGGAACAGTCCTACCAACACCTTGAATTGAGTCTGGTGAAACTGATTTTGGATTTCTGACCTCCTGAACTATAGGATAATAAATCTATGTTGTTTTAAGCCACTAAATTTGTGATAATTTGTTACAGCAGCAATAAAGAATAGAAAGTGATGCCAGATAACACAGTGAGTGGGGAAGTGAGATAGGAAAAATCAATATCATTATCAGTTAAATTACCACTATATATATATATATATAGTGCTTGATTCTTTTGGTAAATCTGGGAGCAGTTAGAATATATGCCTCTGAATTTTTCTACTCCCTACCAAGGTATGAAAAAGCTGGGAGGTTTATACATGAACTACAATCAATCATCTATTGAGTGTTTATTTTAAAAATATTAATTGCCTGGCACTTCTGGACTGTCGTGTGGACCAAAAGAGCATGTTCTAGTGGCCAGAGAAAGCCCATGGGTAAAGAACTTCGGATGCTGGTATCAAGAAGTCTAATTATTATACACTGAAGCATAATTAGGAGGATGTGAGCAGGGTACTGATAGCATCTACGAAGGTTTCTAATCTGTGTTTACTTATAGTGAGTCAATGAACTAGATGAATTTAGGAATCGTTTATATATTTTAGTGTTGCTTACACACACTGATATACATATATATATATGTGTATATATATACACACACACACACATCTATTTATCTCTGAAATTTAAAAGTGTATGGAGGGAATTCCTCATGAATTTAACAAAGACAATAAAATTCTGATTGGTGAAACAAAGCCCATAAAAATAATTGCAAAAGCTAATTTTATGCCTTTTAGCCTTATAAAATATGGAAAGATTATTTTAAAAAGTAACAAGGTATGTCTATCCTTGTTTACTGCAAAAATGGCAAGGTTCACATAGGAGGTAACATTATATTTTTAAAACACATAGGAATTGTAATTGGAGGGGGAGATGAACCATGAGAGATTATGGACTCTGAGAAACAAACTGAGGGTTTTAGAGGGGAGGGGGGTGGGGGGGAAAAATTCTTCCATGTGTCATATATTGTATCACTTCGTTAAAAAATAAAAATGTTAAAACACATACGAAATTCCAAATATATGATTAGTGGAATGTGAAACAGTGAATCAGTGAAGAATTAGTGAATCATGCAGGTCGTATATGAAGGCAATATGATAAACTAGAAGTAGGGTGCATGGTTGTTTTCAAAATTAATAACCTAAGGGGAAAAGTGAAATATACATCCTTAATAAAACTAAACACAATCTAATCAAGATATCTACAATTAAAACATTCAAAGATTAGCCAAACATGTAATCGAGTATGCTTTATCAAAAATATGAACCTAAGCTTGCACTATTTTAATATTAACCTTTTTCCAAAGTACCTCACAGAAAAAAATTAAATTCCCAGTTTCACAAATAATATTTTAAATATTAAATTATTCTTATGTGATGGTAAATTTTGTGGACTAGTAATATACCTATTTAATAAATACAGGTTTTAACCCCAATTTGAACAGTTTATTGATCACTATTGATAGTCAAAAAAATATTTTTGAACACATATTATATACCAACTCTAGGCACTGGAGATATAGAGCTTACATTATAGAGGAGACCGACAATAGAAAAATAAGTAATTACACATATAATATGTAAAATGGTTTTGAATTTAATAGGAAGATAAAACAATGACAGTGGATATAAAGTTTCCAGGGTCAGGAGGAGATATAAAATTTTTAAGTTTTGTTTGGAGGAGCTTTTAAGTTAGTATAGGTCACTGGAAAATTTGAGATTGGACTTACGCATTTGATACCTGTTAGTGAATAAATGTTAACGAAAGCCACAGACTGCAAGAAATCAACGAATGAATGGAGTGCAAATAGACCATGATACTAGAGGACTGAGCTCTGCAGCAACCCATGGTTTTATAGGTCAAGAGGAGATGAAGGAATCAGCATTGAGATCGAGAAGCAGCAATCACAGAGGAAGGAGGAAAACCAACAAAGTGTAGTATTTTTTTTTTTTAAAGATTTTATTTATTTATTTGACAGCGAGAGAGACAGCGAGAGAGGGAACACAAGCAGGGAGAGTGGGAGAGGGAGAAGCAGGCTTCCCGCCGAGCAGGGAGCCCGATGTGGGACTTGATCCCAGGACCCTGAGATCATGACCTGAGCCGAAGGCAGACACTTAACGACTGAGCCACCCAGGCACCCAAAGTGTAGTATTTTTAAAGCCAAATTAAAAATGTAGAGTCTCGAGGAAAAGGAAGAACCACTTGTGTGAAATGCTATGGATTTCTTACAAAGGATGAGACCATCCAGTGGATTTACCAATGTGAAGTTTATGGGTCCTCTTGAAAAGAGCTGTTTTGTGGGACAGAGTAGGGGCACAACTGTTTGGAGTGCACTTATCAGAACGCAAGGAAGGGAGCTGCACTTCAGTTCTATTTTACATATTCGCTACTGTAATTTCACATATAAATCTCCTCTGCACTGGACACCATGTAATTCAGGCCTCATTTTGGAGACAATTTTATCTTTTTTATCTCTCTTTTCTGAGGAATGAGCTATCATTTCATACATTTCTGATTTATCATGTCTATTTGAAATTATGAATCTCTGATTTCAGTGCTCTTTCTTATCTTTGGTGTTGGTTAAATTACTTTTGATTCAAACAGGTATGAAGTTTCAGTTTTCCTTTTTTTCATGTCTCGGTATATGTGTCTGCTGGAGCAGTATATTCACCTACTATTTATTTTTCTTTTTGTATTTATTTTTCTTTTTGTGCTCTTTTTTTTTTAAGATTTTATTTATTTATTTGAGAGAGAGAGAATGAGAGAGAGGGAGAGAGCACAAGCAGGGGGAAGGTCAGAGGGAGAAGTAGACTCCCCGCTGAGCAGGAAGCCCGATGCAGGACTTTATCCCAGGACTCCAGGATCATGACCTGAGACAAAGGCAGTTGCTTAACCAACTGAGCCCCCCAGGCACCCCCTTTCTGCACTCTTTTTTAATTGAGAGCTGTTTTCTTTTTTTTTTTTCCCCACTCATGTTTATTTACAGTTGATTGTCCTAAAACAATAGGCAATTCAAAGTGGGGGAAAGTGTAGAAATTTGGGGTACTTAATTTGGTTCTTAGTTTGTGTGTGTTCTAGTTCCACCTCTATGTACATTTCATTAAAATATGGCCTCATTTTGGTAGTTTTCTTCAGAATCTTTGATATTCCCATATTTTGGTAGCACTCATACTTTACTACCATGCTTCTACTACTACCATTCCCCATGCTTCTGGGGAATACCTTTCCTTCTAAATTTCTTCCTCTGTTCCTTGAAATAACACCTATCTGAAAATGCAAGTAGTCCATTCTTTGTACCACCAGATCTCAGAGCTATTTTTGATATTTTTACAGTCAATGTGAGAACTTCTTTCTCTTGAGATAATCCTGGTTAATGTTCTCTGTTTTTCTCCACCATCAGGATTCTGCTGCTCCCTTTCCTGCCTAGTCTCTCCATTCTGCCCAAACTCTCCATTCTGGTTTAGAAGACCCAAAGTGCTGGTCAGAGATTTACAATGCCCCACATACTAAAACTTAAAGTTTGCAGTGTTCTCTGCCCTGTTGATAGAATAGAATATAGGCTATAGGTGGTTGGACTCTACTTGTTTTCTGTTTTGATTTGTATGTATTCTTTTCCCTTCTTCTTCTTCTTTTTTTTTTTTTTTTTGAGAATGTATAGAGAAAAGTGTCAACTTCCATAATCTCAAGAGAAGTTAAAACTCTCTCTTGATGTAGTTCTATTATTCTTTCTTCCTATCACATATTAATACAGACAAAAACTTCATTGAATAAAGCCTCACTGGAATTATTGTAACTTATTAATGGTTAAATTCAACTTGAAATAAACAAACCTGGGATCACTATTCCAATTATAGTCTATGAATCTAAAGGATTCAAATGAAAAGTAACACACTAAAAGATAAATTTCATTTCTATGTATAAATGCAAAGAATCGAATCTTGTTCAGAAAAATGAGGATTATCAGGACAACCAATACTTCTAGGTTATATTAAAGACTGTTACAAAGAATTCAAGTTAACTTTTACTATTAATAAATTTCCATAATCTGCACAAATATAGTAATTATACATCTGAATAAATAACTGGTGGGGTGGGACAATGTGAAATTTTCATTTCTGGAAATCATCAGAAGATAAAGTAGTGTTTTTGTTTGTTTTTATGGACGACATGAAAGAGGTATTTCCTGACAAAGAAGAAATGAGATATTTGACCTCTCAGTGTTTCTTCCCACCGTAACATCAGTTTCCACGATCCAGCTGTGTTTCTAACCTATTACCTTGCTACCTTTATTCTTTTTGGTATAATCCCCCTTCCCTGTTTCTATGGTGACAGGTGAACGGTACCACTTGGTGCTCCTTATACCTTCCTGTGCACTACTTTTGCTTAAAAAAAAAAAAAAATGGCCAGGGAAGGTGGGGAGTATTAGAGAAGTTTGAGCAGCAGGAAATACAAGAGCAAAATTTTCTGCAGACGTTCATGGCTTCAATTTCATACTTAATTTATCTATATGACTCACCAGAATTACTTAACCACACAAAAATACTTAACATTTGAAATTGGAAAATTACTGCACTAATATCATTAGTAAGAACTATCATCAGCAACATAGAAAACACTCAAATATCTCTAATCCAGAAAATTTTAATTACCTAGCCATGATAAAAGTAACAAAATCATTTTCCCAGCTGCTTTTCTATTGCTTTTAAAATAAGCCCTTGAGTACAATGATAAGTTAAATGCTACTTTTGTATTCATGAAAAAGGAAGCAGTCTGAAAAGAGTGCAGCTGCCTCAATACTTTCAAGAAAACCTTTTATCTTTTGCAGAATCTCTCTCTCTCACACACACACACACACACAGACACAAATTTGAACAATTTTCATCCTATTTTACATTCTACTAAAACACACTTTGGTGTATCAATTGATAATAGATAAATTGACAGATGGAATGGAAATAAACTTTTGAATAAAAATGATTTTCTAGCAGAGTCACGCAGCGGAAGCATGCTGGGCCCATAAAAATTATTTTCTGATGATTATATAATTTTATTTTTGACATAATTTTTGAGACATTCAAAAGACAGGATATATTTTTATTCTAAGTATAATGAGGTGTTATGAATGTGGTTATTTTAAAAGCCTCATCTAAGTTGCACTAGTATTTTCCCTGCACTCAACTGAAAATAATCAATTATATACCAAGGGTCTTTTTTTTTTTATAAAGATTTTATTTATTCATGAGAGAAAGAGAGAGAGAGACAGAGAGAGAATTTGAAGCAGACTGCCCTGAGCGCAGAGTCCCACTCGGGCTTCAATCCAAAACTGGGAGATCATGACTTGAGCTGAAACCAACAATCTGATGCCTAACTGACTGAGCCACCCTGTGCCAAGGTTTAAAACAATAAAGAAATATTGCTGATATTGTGCTAAGTCTATGAAAATACCTCAACTTTTAGATATGAATTTAGGGTGCAATGACAGTATATTTTAAAAGTATGGTGCTTTTTGTGATTCTTTGTCTAGGAAATTTATCAATGTCTTGCCTCAGAATAAAATTCATCTGTCAGATGGCTTTTGGTTTTATTTAAAAATAATTATTTTTCATCTCATCTGTTGCAACAATTTCTTTCTACACAAGCAAAACATATCTAACAAATTACTTGTAACTAAAACATTACTTAGTAGCTTTAAGACTCTATAATATTTAATACATTATGAACATTCATAATTTTACTTCTATGGCAATCCTCTCTTTACATGAATTATTTCCTCTTTAACTACTTTTCTGAGTGTTTTTTTTCTTCAGCTCCTTTTACACTGGTTACTCTTGAGATGTTTGTGGGTTTTGTTTTTTTTTTTCTACCTCCTCTCTTGAACCTAAATCTTTTTATTTAAGTCCATAGCTTTTTATTCCCTGCCCCAACAACTCCTGCCATGAATAGACTTACTAAGGCACTAATAAAGTTTATACTCCAGAAAGAATCATTTACAGAGGCCCCATTTACAGACACTGTACGAAATATTGTATTTTAAAATTTATATTTTTAAAGGTCTCTAAAATTATATAAGTTTCTGGCACTGTAAAACCTACATCAGCCCCTTCTCTTGATTGTATACACCTGATCTGTGTCCCAAATGCATATCTGTAATTTCCTTTAGAAATTTCCACCTAGCTATGCATTTAACAGGGAGGACTTCACATAGGCATCCCAAACTCAGTATGTACAATCTGAATTTATATCTATACTCCAACCTTCTCTTCTAGTAATCCCTATATTAGTGATTTGATTTTCACTCAACCAATCACCCAGTAAGAAATGTAACAGACATCTTTAATCCCTCATATACTTTAGCCCAAAAAACAGACGATAAAATTCATTTTAAGCATAGTACACAAAATCCTGAATGTGACCACCATTGGCCTCTCCTGCTAAACTTCCATAAACACACCGCAAGACCTCCACATTATTTATAGATTCATTAAACCTGTAACACCTCTCCAACTTTGAAATTACTATGCCTTTTGCTTAGTCTCTCTCCATCTTTCATTCTAATTTAGTCATAATTGAAACTTATTTTAACTTTCTATGAAGTCTTTTTAAAAACTTCATCAGTATTCACCCATTCTCTTGAAATGTATACTTTTTCTCTTTAATGATAGCATTGTGCTTTTAACCTCTAGTAGAACTCTTTTTAAATCATAGTTTATTAAAATGAATCATGTTCATTCCTAGCTCTACCACAGGACTGTATTTTTTAAAGACTTTATTTATTTATTTGACAAGGAGAGAGAGAGAGAGCACAAGCAGGGGGAGTGGCAGACAGAGGGAGAGGAAGAAGCAGGCTCCCCGCTGAGCATGGGGCCCAATGTGGAGCTCAATCCCAGGTCCCTGAGATCATGACCTGAGTGGAAGGCAGACATTTAACCGACTGAGCCACCCAGGTGCCCCTGTTCACTCTATTTTCAAAATATATCTAGTGTCCAATCACTTCTTACTACCTGCACTACTAGTACCCTAATCCAGGCTTACCCGGATTGTTGTAGCATGCCCCAAAGCATTCTCCTTGATTTTGCTGTTGTCCCTCTAAAGTGTACCCTCAATTCAGCAGCCAAAATGGCCTTTGAAAATTCAATCAGATCAGATGAATTCGCTTGAAAACTGTCCCATGGACCCCTCCACCTTTTACTCAGAGTTCGGCCTTTCTTTCCCCACCCTGCACTGCAATGCCCTGGATTTTTTCTGTCTCTCAAAATGTCCTCCATTTATTCATTTTCTGACCTCATATCTTATTATTTCCCTTCTCTCATTCTATTTGGACCATTCTGCTCGGGTTGCCAAGTTTCAGTCATACCAAGCATGTGCTTAACCTGTAGACCTTTATACTACTTGTGTTTCCTTTGAATAAAACTTTCCCCTAGATATGGTGCAGAGAACAGTTTCTTCAGCTCCCTGATCAAATGCTACCACATAGACTATTTGTGAACATATGTAACTCTCACCTTCTCCCTCATTAGCCTTTCCTGTCCCATCTCCTTCCTATAGATTTACTTCAAAGTGCTTGTTATAATCTTTCATGCCAAATATTTACTTCATAATTATTGTCCCTTGGATTAGATTAGCTGAACAGATTCAAAGAAAAATCTTTTTCCCACAATACCCTTTTGACAAGATCTGATTCTACCTGAATTTGTTTATTACCTAAGGATTTTTCCGCCTGATAGTCATTTGTAGTTATAATTACTTACCTTTAAAACATTTCCTTACTTTCTGCATTTCCAGATACTGAAAATAAACTTTACTTATTTTTTTCCACTATCATTGTATCTGCTATCATTGTATTTTCCTTTGAGAATATGGTAAATTTATTGTTTCTCTTATAGTATTCAGTTAATTAATTTTCTTAAGCTTTCAAATTTGAAAAACTACAGTTTATAATGTTTTCTTTAATTACTTCTGTTGCTGTTTTGAGTTTTATTTAAAAAGTATAAAGGATACCATACTTGAAAACACTATTATATTTAAGTAGCCTCTAGTCATTCTAGCTTATTTTAAAGGCTTTTTCAGGATATACATTAAAAAGAACACCTACTCATGTGTATGCACCAACATACAAATACACACACGTTAGTTTTTATGAAAGTACTTTCCTACTATGCAATGTTTCTTAAATTTCTTCTACCATGGGGTTTGACAGTTTCCATATAGCATAAAAGCTTAATAGAAATGTTCCTGATGATTATATTTAATTAATTTCTACCAGAGCCACCCACTATTATTTACTGGTATGTTTTTTAAATGTATTTCCACATGTAAATTATTTGATTGTCCGATAAGTGGTATCATGGAACGAATACATTAAAAAGCCTAATAAAATAATATATAGGAAAAATAAAATTAAAAATATGCAAAGTTAAAAATATAACCATACTCTGTGGTTAAAAAATGGACATAATATTTTATTACATGAAGTCAATAGCAATTTAGAGAATAGCCAGCCATGTAATGTTAGTCATTGACATAAAGATCTCTAAAGTGAAAAATCTGAGTATCTTTCATGAGTACAAAAGCATGAAAATAGAAATGTATGAAATATTAAATTTCATTATAATTTACAATGGCTTTAACAATATGCTTTATTAATACAATCATTCTAGTCTTCATTTAAGTCTCTACTAAGTCAAAATAGTGGCTCTATACAGAAAAAAACAACTTTGAATTTAACTCGGGGGAATGCTGGTCTTTATTCATCATGAACTAATTCCTTAATATGACATTGTATTTCCATAGATGAAGGGTAGGGCTCTTTCCAAATAGAGACCACATGTTTGTGGAATGTCCACGCCATATTCCTGTGCCACAGGTAATAATTACAACAGCATTTACCAAAGGGGTTGTCTGCAAAAGAGCCATGTGTACCTTCTCCTCTCCAATTGTTATAAATGGAAGGAGACTAGAAAATTAAAAATAAAATTTCAAGGATAAAGGGGCAGAACAAAATATTAATCAGTTTCCAGCTGAATGAGTGTAACCAACCACCAAGTCTCACTTTGATGTAAGCAAAGAGCCTATCCTTGGGGAGAAAAGAATGAACATAAAGGGAGCATTTTAAAAGTCTCTCATCTTCTTTGTAATATTTGTTTCTTAAATTATCTGTTCTTCTTGGTATTAGAACTTAAAGGCTTCCAACTAGGCTTTGAAACTGATATGCTCTTGAAGTTGTTAGGCTGAAGTGAAAAAGTCGACATCTTTATTAAAGCATTTTTTTTGATTATTAAAAAAAATTTCTACAACTTGCTTTGGTACCTCTATAACCAAATATATTTCATTTCTTTCTCTAAAGCATTTTCCCAGCTAAAATATTTATACTTAGGTAAAATACTAGTCTTTCATATAAAAAATTTTAATTCAATGCCTAATGTCAAGATGTTATCTAATATTTCATATGTGCAGGTTATTGGATTAGATAAAGCAATCAAATTTGACAATCATGTTTCCCAACTTACAGTGAATTAACTTTTATTATTGCTAAAAAATGAAACATTTTGGGCGCCTGGGTGGCTCAGTTGGTTAAGCGACTGCCTTCGGCTCAGGTCATGATCCTGGAGTCCCTGGATCGAGTCCCACATCGGGCTCCCTGCTCGGCAGGGAATCTGCTTCTCCCTCTGACCCTCCTCCCTCTCATGTGCTCTCTCTCTCTCTCATTCTCGCTCTCTCAAATAAATAAATAAAATCTTTAAAAAAAAAATTTTTAAAAATCGCTGACTTTTGAAATTTAATTTATTGATAAAATAATTCTATAGAACTTTTTAGCTGATTCTAATTTTTATTTTTAATAAATTATATGCATAACCTTTAATATAAATTTATCACGAACACACATAAACCCAGTGATAGACACTTAGTGGTTAATCTCCCCTTTATTACTGTCTTATATTACCTCTCTTGTGTATCTTACACTTCGACACTTAAAATCACATGTACACACACACACACTTCTTCATCCTATAATTGGAGCTAAAATAATCTATTTATACTATCTGATTTAAGTAGATGAATTTTCTAGCAATTAGACTTTGAAAATTCAATTATAAGTGAATAAAATATTCATTCCAATTTTTATCAAATATTGGCAAAGTCCTCTCATTTGAATGATGCTATACTATCCTAAAGAGGGAAAATGGCAGCCAGGGCTGCCCTGTAAGAGGGTAGGCACTCCATTTCCCAGCATCTCTGTGGCTTCGTGAATTGAGCTAGATTAGCACTGGAATTAAATAAACAGAAATGTCATATATACACAACTAAGACTTTGGACATTTATTAACTCCTTTTTCAATCTATGAAATAAAAAGATTTCTTAATTTTTTTAATTATACAAAATTTGCTTTCATTTTCTTTTCATACAAAAAAAAGAATTTTTAAGTAGTTAATCCAGATTTCTAAAATAATATTTTATACTGTTTACAAACTTTATAAAAGCCAATATATACTGGCTTTTCCTTTTCTTTTCTCATTTCACCTCCTGCTTCATTTATAAAAATCTTACTCTTAAGTGTCAGTCTTATAGTAAAAAAGAAAAGTGGGCGCCTGGGTGGCTCAGTTGGTTGGGCGACTGCCTTCGGCTCAGGTCATGATCCTGGAGTCCCTGGATCGAGTCCCGCATTGGGCTCCCTGCTCAGCGGGGAGTCTGCTTCTCCCTCTGACCCTCCCCCCCTCATGTGCTCTCTCTCTCTCTCTCAAATAAATAAATAAAATCTTTAAAAAAAAAAAAAAAGTGACATTGTTCTATGTTTCCATTTGTTTTTTAATTTAATTTTATTATGTTATCTTAGTCACCATACTATACATCATTAGTTTTGCTGTAGTGTTCCATGATTCATTGTTTGCGTGTAACACCCAGTGCTCCATGCGGTACGTGCCCTACTTAATACCCATGTCTCCATTTGATTCCAACTTGCACCTCAGACATATCACATGATGTGACTAAGCCTTAATTACCTCAGCCGGTATGTCGGACTATTAATACCTATCTCTGTATAAAAAATAAAGACCAAACAAAAAGCAGAATTGGACCTATAAAGAGAGGACAAATTGATGGTTGCCAGAGGACAGGGTAGGGGGTTAGCAGAATGGGTGAAGGGGAGAGAGAGATACAGGCTTCCAGTTATGAATAAGTTACAGGAATAAAAGGCACAGCATAAGGAATCCAGTCAATGATACTATAAAACAATGTAACAGGACAGATGATAGCTATACTTGTGGTAAACATAACATAATATATAAACTTGTCAAATCATTAAGTTGTACACCTGAAATTTAATGTAACATTGTGTCAACTATTCTCAAATAAAAAAAATAAAAATAAAAAAATGAAAAATCCCCCAAAACATATTAAGATTTTAAAAAATATTTTCCAAGTTACAATCAATTGTGTTCTTGAAACACAGCGGAACTAGTAAATTTTAACTGCTCTTTCCAAAGCCAGGTCCAATAAGATTCTCCATTTCTTCCCAACATGTCATCATTACTGAAATATCTATGAGAACTTACACTGTGCAATAATTATGTTTGCTTGCAATTTTATTATTTCTATTAAATAATAGAAAAGACAAGGAAATAGGGATCTTAGTATCTTGAATAAAGTAAAGAAGTGCTGGATATTTATCACTGTGGCCCATCCTTTCTCCTTCTGTGGAGGTAATAAATGAAGTCAGATCACCTTTCTGGTTTCAAGGACTCTCAAGTAGCCATCATGGAATCTGGCCCTAAAAAGCATTCATGGGTCCTGAATCATTACACATTTGGAACATTTGGAACAAAAAAGACAAATATCTTAAGTGGAAGGCTACAGGTAATATTTGAATATTTTTTTAATATTGTCTCAGGTAGAAAATAAAAGGAATAGCAAAATAGCTTCTTTAAAGGTGTCTTCACATCAAGAAACTTTTAGACTTAACTCAGAGAAGGGCACTAGAATTTTTCACAAGGTTTTATGTACTATCTCTGAGGGTTGTTTTGCATACCTCATGAAATAAAATAAGTGAAAACATCTAACTTATGCTTGACACACAGAAGGCTCTGAAACATTAGTTTTTGTCTGTACTGTGTACATTTTTTGTACATTCAGGCAATATTATTTTTATGGTTTATTTATTTTAAAATATAGGTCATTGTTTGATTCTAACATCAGAAAACAGCTGACTGAATGGTTTGAGCCAATCATTTTATAAATGAAAAAATAAAATATAGTAAAGCCATTAAATCTAAGTAATTAATTGGGAGATAATAATTGGGAGAACTCTAAGTTTTGTCCCCAAATTTTCAGCTTGTGTTCTTTCAATCAGTTGTTAGCTTTCGTTTTTCACCTTGACTTATCAACTCCATGACAGCAGGAATTCTTTCTTTATCTGGACCTCTCAGTGTCCATAAGAGCTGCCAACACATATGTCCATTTGACATTTTCTAGTAAGTTTTAAACTAATGAAGTGTACCATAGTACTAAGATTGTGATGTTGGAATACTGAGGGAATAGAAGAATAGAGCAATCCTCAGTAACGGAAGGTGGGGTGGAAACTGGGGCATCATGCCAGTTTGAAAAGAAAATAGTATTTCTATTCTAACATAGTAACATTATATGTATTATTGAAAAATATGGACATTTCTCTTATACTTCTTTAGTAAATAGAAATGTCTCTGCAAATAACACACCCAGAATTATTCCTATAGTACTCTTTCATAAAACAATAAACAAATAAACTAAGGCAAATATAATAAGGTTTTCATTAGAACCCCCTGCTTGATCCCATTTATAACGCCCCCTTGTTTTTAAGTCCTCAATATGTGGGCTGTTTTCTTGATTTTCTTTTTTTTTTTTTTTGTTTATTTATTTATTTATTCATGAAAGTCAGAGAGAGAGAGAGAGAGAGGCAGAGGCAGAGGGAGAAGCAGGCTCCCCGCCTAGCAGGGAGCCCGATGCGGGACTCGATCCCAGGACCCTGGGATCATGACCTGAGCCGAAGGCAGACGCTTAACCATCTGAGCCACCCAGGCGCCCCTTGATTTTCTTATAATAGAAAATATTTAATTAAAGTTATGGCCAAGAAAAATGGAATTTCATTTCTGTGCACCTATATTAGCATCTGAATAGCCATTATTTTATACCCATTGAATATTAAAAATGTTGACTTTATTGGCAAAGTTTCTGGTAAACATAATACTCATCTTGCTTTAAATATTTAAAACAAATCCAAATTATTTATGAGACTACAAGTTCTTTGAGGTTGAAGACTTTCGTAAAATTCTTCTAATGGCCCCATTGGTTGGGATAAAGTTATTTTCTAAATATTCAGCTAATAGAAGATGATGGAGATTTCCAAAGAAATATATGCCAATATTCTGATTCAAGTTGGTGGGTAAATAGCTTCTGCTTTGAAAACCATGCCTAAGTGATTAGGGGGGAAATGGTATTTTGTATTCTTGGCTCTCTGTGATCCTCTCAAGTGAACATATTGCACTGAATATGGGATTAAATCAAATACTGTATGCACTAACTGTCCTCTACCTCAGTTTTTCCATTTCAATTTACTTTTGTTTTTTCCTTTTAACCCAGATCAAATCTCTCCATATGTTGGTTCCTATTTAGAACAGCAATGATTTTCCCAAGATTGTGCTTTTATGTTACATTAAAAACCCCAGGGTAAATGTCATTAAATGTAGTTTTAGCCATTAGTCTCAGCCCATCATTATACAATCGACTTTCCATAGAATTTTCTCTGTATGTGTAATTCTGGCTAATTCGATTCTCATTTTGGATAACTTTTCAGAATGCTTTAAGTGTAATGATTTACATTTAGCAAGGAGAAATTTGAAGTAGTCATGCCTAAAATTAATTTCCTACTTTTATCTTAAAAAAAAAGTGACAACAAAGAATTTATATTTGAATAAGAGTTACAATTCTGTTTAAAGTACAGAAGTCTATGGGAAGAAAGTAAAAATAAACAGGGAACATGAACAGGGACAAGAAAAGGAAAATGTAGTTAAGACTGAATATTATATATAAATAGATCATATAACATTGAAATTCTGAAAGTATTATGTGAATAATTTTTCTACATTAATGTAAATATACAGATTATATATGCTTATATCTGTTATTCATAATACTTTTTATATATTTAACTTTGAAATAAAAACATCTAAAAAGTATACTTTATATGTTCACTATTTTGAAAAATATTTGCTGCTATTGTTTCCTTAAAAAGAAACAAATGAATCCTTATAAATTTAAGTCCTTCCATAGGTGTTAAAAGGGGTCCCAGATTTCAGGGTTCTTCCACAAAAATCATTTCTATGTGGGCCTTAGATCTTGTAAATATCAGCTCCCAGGAGCATAGAATAAAATATAATCTATTGAAATATCAGACCCATAGCACTAACTAGAAAAGTTTTATGGAATTTGTTGCTCAAACAAAGGCACATACTAATATAAATATCAAGCAAACTATCAAACACTCATGAAATACTGTTAGTAAACAAAATGCATGAACTTATTTGGCAAGAAATGACAGCTTCTTCAACTGAATAAATAAATTATTCTTGAAAGTTCACTCATTGGCTAAAGGGGTGAAGAATTTATCCCATTCTTTTTTAACCCATCTGTATAGGTCAGTCAAATTGAGTACTAGGCCCTTAACAAATAAACCCTGGCCTACACTTGGGTGTAGGAGGAAAAGGTAAAAGTGTGAACACACACCTGCCTCTTTGATTCTTGATTTCTTGATCCAAAGGCAAAGATGTTCCGCAGAACTGTAATGTTCCTTAGATCTGAGATCTGTGGAAAACAATGATATGTTAACAATGTTAGGTTAATGGCATGTCTTGGAGAATAACTTTTCTGCTTTTGGAACTCACTTTTCACTAGTTTGCTCTGTGGTGATTGAGTTAGATTGATTTTTTTTTACCATCAAAATTTACATGTTGACCCATAGCTGCTCCAATTTTTGACCAGAGCTCATCCCTCTTATAATGTCATCCTCCTCCTTCCTGTCTGTCAGAGCAAGGCAGTGCCCCCATAGGTTCATATCTCCTGATGGTTTTTACCTTAGCAGGAACCCGCACACACATCTCTTTGGCTTTTTTACCCTAAAAGCACATTCAGAAGAGCAGACTGTTTGCATTTGTATGTCTATGTAAACGAGTTTTTTATGCAATGTTTTTAGAATGCTTAAAGATAAATTAGGTAATTCTTAAATATCAAAATATTTTTATAACTAAGAACTTCTACCTAGTATGAAATTAATTTTAATTGTAAAAACCCATTGCCAGTGCACAGGGCATTCCAATATTAATATAGGGGTGCCCCCGCTTTTTGAAGGTTCGTGTTACAACACTTTGCTTTTATGAAAGATCTACATTAGTACCTGTTTTCACTAACTGAAAGAAGTCCAAAGGGAATTTTCACTTTAAAGAGAAAAGGCAAAAAGCGAAAATAGCATTTGGTGTTTGTTTTGCAGTGAGCCACTATAAAGGCAATGTCTAGCTCAGGCAGCAGAGTGGCACTGCCCAGCTCCTTCCCCGGGGACTAGGCTAGACCTCTCACATCAAGTGGTCATAGCTCTGAACTGGGTCTGTGAACATCTCTACTTCATCTAGATTGATTTTGTGCATCCATTGGCAAGAGGTGTCTTAAGGTATCAGGAAAAGCCTAAGAGAAGTTATTTTTTGAGTCTGGGAACGCTCAAAAAAAGGTTTCCATATGAATTAATGGTAATTGCTTCTTCACTTTAAACCATTTCAGCTTACAAAAGGTTTCACAGGACTGCTGTACTTGCAGATAGTCAGGAAAACCTGTATTTTGTATGTTTTTCATTTCCAAATTGAAATAATAATAAACATTGTTCTATGATAATTTTTCTGTGCCTCGGATGACACTCGCATTCTTTTTCTCACCTCACCTCGGGTGAGATCACCAGAAAGAATTTGAAGGGTTTTCCTATTTTAATAAAATAAGTGCACTTTGAAAAACAGATGAAAACATCACTTCATAAGGGAAAACTCTCTTAGAGAAGATATGTAACCCCTTACATTATCTGCACCTAAAGTTTTAAGGTTATGAGGCAGGTTTTGAGAAAAATGTAGGGCAAATAAGAAACAGAAGAATAAAACGTTACTTCTAAAGGATCCACTTGACTGGAAACCTAGAATTACTGAGTTAAATACTTCCTCTGAGGGCTTACCAAGTATATTTTTCAGAATTCTAAATTACTTCCACTGTCTTTATATGATGAAGCTAGCTTATCGGAGAGCCATTTTAAAGACAAATAATAGAATAGATGCATTTTGTCTTATGGCAGGTTTTTCTTTTTTGATCAGTAAATAATTATAAACCCTTCATCATGTTCTTTTTTTTTTTTTTAAGCTTCATCATGCTCCTATAGAAGCCATTAACAATGCTGAATATTTTAGATTCACAAGAGACTTCAGGAATTCTTGCATCATTTCCCAAAATATATTCCAGAGTATTTGTTCTGTAAGATATTCTAAGGAAAAATAATGATGGTGGTGGTAGAGGAGTTAAATGGTCAAATATGTTTGGGAAACTGCAAATTATATCTATCTTTTGACAACTTATAAAGCATATTATATATTAAAACCAAAAATGTGTGCAGAAGAGAGTGCTAAGTCCCATTTAATAACCAAACTCTGATGTATAGTTTAGTAACCACATTTATATGTTAAGAGTTAGGAGCAGTGGAAAGCTTAGATGCTTGCCCTCAAGACTTACCCTAAAATATATAGTTAAAACATTTGATAATGACAAAAATCCTTCTGGGTATTTTATGCTAATAATCACCAAAAAGATATAACTGGATTAACTGTACTCCTTTAAAAATATATTGATCATTTCCTCTATTCAAAACAAATGCTTTAAAAAGTTTTTAAAATTTGGGTGCCTGGGTGGCTCAGTTGGTTAGGCAACTGCCTTCGGCTCAGGTCATGATCCTGGAGTCCCGGGATCGAGTCCCGCATCGGGCTCCCTGCTCAGCAGGGAGTCTGCTTCTCCCTCTGACCCTCCCCCCTCTCATGTGCTTGCTCTCTCTCATTCTCTCTCTCTCAAATAAATAAATAAAAAATCTTTAAAAAAAAATAAAATAAAAAAATAAAAAGTTTTTAAAATTCATAAGAAGGGGGCTTTGATAATTATAAAATATTTGGCATATTTTAAAAAATGAGGGGCACCTGGGTGGCTCAGTCAGTTAAGCATCAGTCTTCAGCTCACAGGTCATGATCTCAGGGTCTTGGGATTGAGCCCTGCATCAGGCTGCACACTCAGTGAGAAGTCTGCTTCTCCCTATCTCTCTGCCCCTCCCCCTGCTTGTGCTCTTTCTCTCTCTCAAATAAATAAAATATTTTTTAAAATTATTAATAAAAAGAAAGGAAAATGTATATTTACCTTTCTTTCAAGATATTATCTATCTCTAAGATTATTCTGTGAGCAAAAATAGGATTTTTAAGAAATATATATCACTATTTTGAGTATGTAGGACATCTTCATTTGCATATGGATCATATTTAGACTAGAAGGTCATTTGTTCAGAGTTTCATTTTATATCTCAATTAATTCAAATTTTGTTAAGATTACCTGAATATCTAGGGAGGAAAAAGATGGCGGAGGAATAGGAGACCTAAATTTTGTCTGGTCTCAGGAATTCAGCTGGATAGGGATCAAACCATTCTGAACACCTACGAACTCAACAGGAGATTGAAGAAAAGAATAGCAGCAACTCTGAACAGAAAAGCGACCACTTTCTGGAAGATAGGATGTGCAGAGAAGTGAATCCAAGGCGATATATGGGAAGATAGACAGCAAGGGGAGGGAGCCTCTGTCAGCCGCTACCAGCAAGTCATAGAGCAGCAGAGCACAAAATCGGAACTTTTAGACGTTGGCTCCACTGAGGGACTTTGCTCCAGTGGCTGAGCAGGGGGTGGAAACCTCAAGGGACAGTGTGGTCTCAGGACCCTCGGGGTCACAGAAAGACCGGGGGTGCCTGAGTGCAGCAGAGCTCCCAGGTATCGGAGCGGGGAAGCCGGCTGCAGAGATGGAGCCAAGGAGTGGGCTCTCAGCTCGGGGTTGCCATAAACCGTGATCTGCAGCACAGTTGGGCCACTGCTCCTCCAGCAGGGACCCAACAAGCGGCAGATCCAGGGAGACTCCCTTTCCTCCCCGGGGAAGAGTGGCAAGGGAGTGCACCACAGGGATCTGCTGGCTTTGGAGACTTCACATGGGGTCATGTGTCAGAGATAGAAACGCTTGGTCACAGGCCGGGTGAGCACGGAGTACGGCTGGAGACCGGGAAGACGGGAGTGATTGACTGCTTTTCTCTGTGGGCACACTGAGGAGTGGGGCCCGGAGTTCTCGGCTCCTCAAGGGCGGAGATTGGGAGGCCGCCATTTTCACTCTCGTCCTCCAAAGCTGTACGGAAAGCTTGCAGGGAACAAAAGCTCCCGAGACCAAACCCAAGCAGATTACTAAACCTGGACCAGCAAGGGTGGGGCAATTCTGCCTCTGGCAAGGCATTTGAGAACCACGGCAACAGGCCCCTCCCCCAGAAGATGGGTAAGAACAACCAGCCAAGAGCAAGTTTACCGATCAATGAGAACGGCAGAACTCCATCACTAGGGGAATACTGCACATAGAATTCATGGCTTTTTTCCCCCTGATTCTTTATTCTTTCAGAGTTAATTTTTTTAATTTTCTTTTTTTTTCTTTTCCTATTTTTTTAATTTTTCTTTTTTTTAAGATTTTATTTATTTATTCATAAGACAGAGAGACAGAGAGAGAGAGAGGCAGAGGGAGAAGCAGGATCCCCGCTGAGCAGGGACCCCAAGCAGGACTCCATCCCAGGTCCCTGGGATCATGACCTGAGCCTAAGGCAGATGCTTAACCACCTGAGCCACCCAGGCGCCCTGAATTTTTCTTTTTCCCTTTTTCAACCAACATCTTATCAATCCCTTTTTTAAAAATCTTTTTTATTTTTCATTTTTAGAGTCACATTCTATCCCTTCATAGTAGTTAACCTTATTTTTGGTATATATATAAGTTGTTATCTCTTTAAAATTTGGGGACACAGTTTCTCCTAACAGACCAAAATATACCCTAAATCTCTAGTGTATGGCTTTGTTCTAGTCTCCTACCTGATCACATTCTCTCCCCCTTTTTCTTCTTTTTTTAATTTCTCTTCTTTCTTTTTTCAACCAACTTCTTATCTTATCAATTCCTTTTATAAAATCTCTTATAATTTTCATCTTTACAGTCATATTCCGTCCCTTCATCGTATTTACCCTTATTTTTGTACGTATATAAGTTCTTCTTTCTTTAAAATTTTGGGAGGCAGTTTCTTCTAACAGACCAAAATACGCCCAAAATCTAGTGTGTGGCACTGATCTATGCACCAGCCTGATCATATTTGATCATATTCTGTGTTTATTTTTTAATCTTTTTTCTTTTTTTTTTTCTTTTTTCTTTCTTTCCTTTCTTTTCCCAGGTTTCAGGTCTCTTCTGATTGTTTAGTCTATATTTTTCTGGAGTCGTTGTTACCCTGTTAGCATTTTGTTCTCTCATTCATCTATTCTCCTCTGGACAAAATGACAAGACGGAAAAAAACCTCCTCAAAAAAAAGAACAAGAGGCAGTACTGACTGCCAGGGACCTAATCGATACGGACATTAGTGAGATGTCAGAACTAGAGTTCAGAATGATGATTTTAAAGATACTAGCTGGGCTTGAAAAAAGCATGGAAGATACTAGAGAAACCCTTTCTGGAGAAATAAAAGAACTAAAATGTAACCAAATCAAAATCAAAAAGGCTATTAATGGGGTACGATAAAAAATGGAGGCCCTAATTGCTAGGATAAATGAGGCAGAAGAGAGAAGTAGTGATATAGAAGTCCAAACGATGGAAAATAAAGAAGCTGAGAAAAAGAGAGATAAACAATTACTGGATCATGAGGGCAGAATTCGAGAGATAAGTGATACCATAAGATGAAACAATATTAGAATAATTGGGATCCCAGAAGAAGAAGAAAGTGAGAGGGGGGCAGAAGGTATATTGGAGCAAATTATAGCAGAGAATTTCCCTAATTTGGGGAAGGAAACAGGCATCAAAATCCAGGAGGCACAGAGAACCCCTCTCAAAATCAATAAAACTAGGTCAACACCCTGATATCTGAGAGTAAAACTTATGATTCTCAGAGACAAAGAGAAAATCCTGAAAGCAGCTCAGGACAAGAGATCTGTAACCTACAATGGTAGAAACATTAGATTGGCAACAGACCTATCTACAGAGACCTGGCAGGCCAGAAAGGACTGGCATGATATCTTCAGGGCACTAAATGAGAAAAATATGCAGCCTGGAATACTATATCCAGCTAGACTCTCATTGAAAATAGAAGGAGAGATAAAAAGCTTCCAGGACAAACAAAAACTAAAGGAATTTGCAAACATGAAACCAGCCCTACAAGAAATTGAATGGGTCCTCTAAGCAAAGAGAGAGCCTAAAAGTAACTAGACCAGGAAGGAACACAGACAATATACAGTAACAGTTACCTTACAGGCAATACAATGGCACTAAATTCATATCTTTCAATAGTTACCCTGAATGTAAATGGCCTAAATGCCCTAATCAAAAGTCAAAGTGTATCAGATTGGATAAAAAAACAAGATCCATCAATATGCTGTCTGTAAGAGACTCATTTTAGACCCAAAGACACCCCCAGATTGAAAGTGAGGGGGTGAAAAACCATTCACCATGCTAATGGACACCAAATAAAGCTGGGGTGGCAATCCTTATATCAGACAAATTAGATTTTAAGCCAAAGAGTATAATAAGAGATGAGGAATGACATTATATCATCCTTAAAGGATCTATCCAGAAGAAGCTCTAACAATTGTAAATATCTATGCCCCTAATTTGGGAGCAGCCAATTTTATAAGCCAATTAATAATAAAAGCAAAGAAACACATCGACAACAATACAATAATAGTGGGGGACTTTAATAACACCCCCCTCACTGAAATGGACAGATCATCTAAGCAAAAGATCAACAAGAAAAAAAAGACTTTAAATGACACACTGGACCAAATGGACTTCACAGATATATTCAGAACATTCCATCCCAAAGCAACAGAAAACACATTCTTCTCTAGTGCCCATGGAACATTTTCCAGAATAGATCATATTTTAGGTCACAAATCAGGCCTCAAATGGTACCAAATGATTTGGATCATTCCCTGCATATTTTCAGACCACAATGCTTTGAAACTAGAACTCAATCACAAGAGGAAAGTCTAAAAGAACTCAAATACATGGAGGCTAAAGAGCATTCTACTAAAGAATGAATAGGTCAACTGGAAAATTAAAGAAGAATTTTAAAAAAATCATGGAAACCAAAAAAAAAAAAGAAAACACAACTGTTCAAAATCTTTGGGATGGAGCAAAGGCAGTCCTAAGAGGAAAGTATATAGCAATACAAGCCTTTCTCAAGAAACAAGAAATGTCTCAAATATACAACCTAACCCTACACCTAAAGGAACTGGGGAAAGAACAGCAAATAAAGCTTAAACCCAGCAGGAGAAGAGAAATAATAAAGACCAGAGCAGAAATCAATGAAATAGAAACCAGAAGAACAGTAGAACAGATCAACAAAACTAGGAGCTGGTTCTTTGAGAAAATTAATAAGATTGATAAACCCTTGGCCAGACTTATCACAAAGAAATGAGAAATGAACCAAATAAATAAAATCATGAATGAAAGAGGAGAGATCACAACCAACAACTAAAAAAATACAAACAATTATAAGAACATATTATGAGCAACTATATGCCAGCAAATTAGACAATCTGGAAGAAATGGATGCATTCCTAGAGATGTATCAACTACCAAAACTGAACCAGGAAGAAATAGAAAACCTGAACAGAACTATAACCACTAAGGAAATTGAAGCAGTCATCAAAAATGTCCCAACCAAAAAAAGGCCCAGGGCCAGATGGCTTCCCAGGGGAATTCTACAAAGCATTTAAAGAAGAATTAATACCTATTCTTCTGAAACTGTTCCAAAAAATAGAAATGGAAGGAAAACTTCCAAACTTGTTTTATGAGGCCACCATTACCTTGATCCCCAAACCAGACAAAGACCCCATCAAAAAGGAGAATTACAGACCAATATCCTTGATGAACATGGATGCAAAAATTCTCACCGAAATACTAGCCAATAGGATCCAACAGTACATTAAAAGGATAATTCACCACGACCAAGTGGGATTTATACCTGGGCTACAAGGTTGGTTCAGCATCTGCAAATCAATCAATGCTATACAATACATTAATAAAAGAAAGAACAAGAACCATATGATTTTCTCCATAGATACAGAAAAACCATTTGCCAAAGTACAGCATTCTTTCTTGATCAAAACTCTTCAGAGTATAAGGATAGAGGGTACATACCTCAGTATCATAAAACCCATCTATGAAAAACCCACAGCAAATATCATTCTCAATGGGGAAAAACTGAGAGCTTTCCCCCTAAGTTCAGGAACAAGGCAGGGATGTCCACTATCACCACTGCTCTTCAACATAGTATTAGAAGTCCTAGCTACAGCAATCAGACAACAAAAAGAAATAAAAGGCATCTGAATTGGCAAAGAAGAAGTCAAACTCTCACTCTTTGCAGATGATATGATACTTTATGTGGGAAGCTCAAAAGACTCCACCCCAAAAGTGCTAGAACTCATACAGGAATTTAGTAAAGTGGCAGGATAGAAAATCAATGCACAGAAATCAGTGGCATTCCTATACACCAACAACAAGACAGAAGAAAGAGAAATTAAGGAGTCGATCCCATTTACAATTGCACCCAAAACCATAAGATACCTAGGAATAAATCTAACCAAAGAGGCAAAGGATCTGTACTCAGAAAACTATAAAATACTCATGAAAGAAATTGAGGAAGACACAAAGAAATGGAAAAGCGTTCCATGCTCATGGATTGGAAGAACAAATATTGTGAAGATTTCAATGCTACCTAGAGCAATCTACACATTCAATGCAATCTTTATCAAAATACTATCCACTTTTTTCATAGAAATCAAATAAATAATCCTAAAATTTGTATGGAACCAGAAAAGACCCCAAATAGCCAGAGGAATGTTGAAAAAGAAAAGCAAAGCCGGTGGCATCACAATTCTGGACTTCAAGCTTTATTACAAAGCTGTTATCATCAAGAGAGTATGGTACTGGCAAAAAACAGACACATAGATCAGTGGAACAGAATAGAGAACCCAGAAATGGACCCTCAACTCTATGGTCAACTAATCTTCGACAAAGCAGGAAAGAATGTCCACTGGAAAAAAGACAGTCTCTTCAACAAATGGTGTTGGGAAAATTGGACAGCCACATGCAGAAGAATGAAACTGGACCATTTCCTTACACCACACACAAAAATAGACTCAAAATTGTTGAAAGACCTAAATGTGGAACAAGAGTCCATCAAAATTCTAAAGGAGAACACAGGCAGCAACCTCTTTGACCTCAGCTGCAGCCACTTCTTCCTAGACACATCACCAAAGGTAAGGGGAGTGAGGGCCAAAATGAACTATTGGGACTTCCATCAAGATAAAAAGCTTTTGCACAGCAAAGGAAACAGCCAACAAAACCAAAGACAACCGACAGAATGGAAGAAGATATTTGCAAATAACATACCAGATAAAGGGCTAGTATCCAAAATCTATAAAGAACTTATCAAACTCAACACCCAGAGAAAAAATGATCCAATCAAGAAATGGGCAGAAGACATGAACAGACAGTTTTCCGAAGAAGTCATCCAAATGGCCAACAGATCCATGAAAAAGTGCTCAACGTCACTCAGCATCAGGGAAATCCAAATCAAAACCTCAATGAGATACCACCTCACACCAGTCCAAAAGGCTAAAATTAACAAGTCAGGAAATGACCGATGTTGGAGGGGATGTGGAGAAAGGGGAACCCTCCTACACTGTTGGTGGGAATGCAAGCTGGTGCAGCCACTCTGGAAAACATTATGGAGGTTCCTCAAAAAGTTGAAAATAGAGCTGCCCTATGACCCAGCAATTGCACTATTGGGTATTTACCCCAAAGATACAAATGTAGTAATCCAAAGGGGTACATGCACCCCGATGTTTATAGTAGCAATGTCCACAATAGCCAAACTATGGAAAGAGCCAAGATGTCCATCGACAGATGAATGGATAAAGAAGAAGTGGTATATATATATACAATGGAATATTATGTAGCCATCAAAAAGAATGGAATCTTGCCATTTGCAATGACGGGGGTGGAACTGGAGGTTATTACACTGAGCGAAATAAGTCAATCAGAGAAAGACATGTATCATATGACCTCACTGATATGAGGAATTCTTAATCTCAGGAAACAAACTGAGGGTTGCTGGAGTGGTGGGGGTGTGAGGGATGGGGTGCCTGGGTGATAGACATTGGGCAGGGCATGTGCTATGGTGAGCATTTTGAATTGTGTAAGACTGTTTTATCACAGACCTGTACCTCTGAAACAAATAATACATTATATGTTAAAAAAAGAAAAAGATAACAGGAAGGGAGAAAAGAAGGTGGGGAAATAGGAGGGGGAGATGAACCATGAGAGACTATGGACTCTGAGAAACAAACTGAGAGTTCTAGAGGGGATGCAGGTGGGGGGATGTGTTAGCCTGGTGATGGGTATTAGAGAGGGCACATACTGACTGGAGCACTGGTTGTTATGTGCACACGATGAATCATGCAACACTACATCAAAAACTAATGATGTAATGTAAGGTGATTAACATAACATAACAAAAAAATAAATATAAAAAATAAAATTAAATAAAATTAAAATAAAAAAAAAGTATTACCTGAATATCTTACAATGCTTATGAGAATGAACAGTATTAAAATATGATATCTGTTTAGAGGCAAATAAAAAAGAAATAAAATTTTCTCATTGTTACATAGTCTGTGGTATTTTTTAGGCACTAAAATTTTAAGGCTATCTCAAGATAATTTTTTTTTATTATTATATTGACTCTTACTACCTTTCATAGCATGCAGTAATACCAGGATCATCTTCCCTTACAGATTCTTGCCTTTATTCTTTGGTTTGTCTAATACATTTCTGGATCCTCCTACCTTGATCACTAAAGCTATTGAAATAAAACAAAACTTGGTTTTGATTATTTGTTGTACAACAAACTGCACAAAATTTCAGTGTCTTAGAACAACTACCATTATGTTTTATTTCACATTTTGGAAGGTCAGGAATTAGGGCAGATTACAGTCGGGTGATTCTTCTCAGTATTGCGTTGTCTAGAGTCACTTAGTGGGATGCAGCTGGTATCTGGACTGGGTGAAAGGTCTAAGTGAGCTTCACTCACATGCCTGGTGTCTTGGTGAAGGCTAGAAGGATGGGCTTAACTAGGCTTGTTCCCTTCTCCACCTAGTCTTTGGGTCTCCGCATGTGGTCTCCCTTACAAAATAGTTGACTATTTGTATATAGTGGTTCCCAAAGACCAAGTCTGAAACTGGTGTCATGTTACTTCTGTCATATTTGTCATAGCAGTCATAGACCAGTCCATATCCAAGAGGAGGAGAAACAGACCAACTGCTCCATGGGAATTAGGAGAAGAATCCTTTGTCACCATTATTCCTTCACAGCACCACTGCCAAAGAAATTAATCTCTTACTTTTTTCAATTTCTAAAGTCTTACTGCCATGTATTGCAAATTTTGATTTATACAAAAAAAGAAAATGAATAATATTTATCATAGTTTTTGTTATAACTCTCTTAATAGGGTTATAAAGATCTAAAAGTGAGGCTCTACACACTAGAAAGTACTTAATGATAATATCGATAATTAATTTCATTAGATTGCCTTTAATTGTAAAATAATACTAATATCTTAGTATAATAAAAAAGGCCATGTTTTAAGTGTTTTCTATTTTTTAAGTTATTTAATTTTTCAACAATTCCCCACAAATAGTATTATTATCATCCTCAGATGAAGAAATTGAGGCGTAGAAAGAATGAAATAATTTCTTAAAGAGCTAGCAAGTTGTACACCTGAGATTCAAATCTAGTCAATCTGGCCTTAGAATGTGTACTGCCTTTCTACTTATTCTTTTGAGATATAATGATTCCAAAATATTTCCACTGAAAGATTTAGAAAATCTGGCAAATATAAAGAAGTTGTAAAGATTTTAGTATCTCCCTTGGGGCGCCTGGGTGGCTCAGTTGGTTAGGCAACTGCCTTCGGCTCAGGTCATGATGCTGGAGTCCCGGGATCGAGTCCCGCATCGGGCTCCCTGCTCAGTGGGGAGTCTGCTTCTCCCTCCGACCCTCCCCCCTCTCGTGTGCTCTCTCTCTCTCTCTCATTCTCACTCTCTCAAATAAATAAATAAATAAAATCTTTAAAAAAAAAAAAAAGATTTTAGTATCTCCCAACTGGTTAATATTATAGTAAAAATTAACAATTTGTTGTCTGTATCATTCCCATTATATTTTTGGGTTGCTGTGTTTTTACAAACACCCAGATAGAAAAAGGCCTATGAGTTTGTACATATTAATCAGCTGCATGGCTATTTAGAATGAAAATAATTCATAGTAAAGTTAACCATCGTTATATTATTATTCTGAGTTCTATAGATTGTATATTTATGCTGAAATCTGTGACACTTCTGTTTGAATTGTTGCCTGTATGTGAAACATGATGATTATTTTCAGCCATAAAATATTTGTTGTTACTTTTATTGTAAGTCTACTTAGATTGTTCAGTAAATGAAATTTTACTAGTACTATATTAATGTGACAAAAACATATTTTCAAACTTTCTACTAAGGATATACTTGAATTGCAAAGTCCTATAGAAATCAACTTCTCATTGACAGTATGTAGAAATACATGATGTAAACAAAAACATCACTATTTAGAGAAGCTAATTTCCTTGTGTATTTTATAATTTGAGTAAATGTAAAAGTGATCTTCAAAATTCTCATTCAGATATGACATTTAATATCTTTTGGAAATTAAAAAGTGTTTTTGATTAGAACTAAACTGGGATCAGAAGACACACAATAAACTTGAAGCCATTCTCCATTCTTATTTCTTACAAAGTTGTTTTGACATTTGGAGAATAATCTATGTAGAAAAGAAAAGCACATGAAATCAATCAAGTCACTGATAAGTATTCATCCAAGTCACTACAGAAGTAATTGTAGACCTTCAGAATTTGAGTTCCAGCATATACGTATGAGATATTTATTCTGAAATAATCCAGATACCTATTTCGTTATAGAAAAATCATAGTTTATTGCAGTCTACGGCCATCCCACCCTGAACGCGCCTGATTTCGTCTGATCTCGGAAGCTAAGCAGGGTTGGGCCTGGTTAGTACTTGGATGGGAGAAAAATCATAATTTATTGCAGAAAATCTTGAGTAGGATCTTTTGACTATGTCAAGAAAAAAAAAAAGGAATATATTACAGACCGGTTTTGGAAGATTCACAGCACACATTAGCTTGATAAAATATTTAAAAGACATGTTTAGAAACCCTTTAAGTGTTGTTTAAGCCAACATTTCCTAAGCACGTTTTTTAAAAACTATATTTTAAGCAAAGTCTCTTGATACCTTGATCATTACCAAACACTTTAGGAAATGCTACCTTAGAATATAATTTCTCCAAATATTTCAGGAACTTCTCACCAGAAGCATATTTAAGGAGAGCACAAACTACATTCTTAATGGGATTATTTGCCTTTTTCTAAGTGTATAGTTAGTTGCTTGGTTAAAAATACAATCCAAATGGTGTTCCAAATGCAATCCAAAAGTAAAATCCAAAGGAAATACATGAAATAATATTTTTAAATATTTTTAAATAATATGTTTAAAACATATGACATATTGAACATGAATATGAATTATATTGAATAATGACTGAGAGAGATATATATATTTTAATGGAATATTACTTAGTTTTTTTTTTTTTTTTTTTAAGATTTTATTTATTTATTTATTTATTTGACACAGAGAGAGAGAGAGTGAGTACAAGCAAGGGGAGTGGCAGGCAGAGGCAGAGGGAGAAGCAGGCTCCGCACAGATAAGCGGGAGCCTGATGAGGGACTCGATCCCAGGACTCCGGGATCATGTCCTGAGCCGAAGGCAGTCACTTAACCAACTGAGCCAACCAGGCGTCCCCTTAGAGATATATTTTAATTTACCCAATAAATCCAAAAGGTTATTATTTCAGTCTTCAATCAATATAAAGTGTTATTCATGAGATATTTACAATTGTTTTTTCACACTAGGTTTTAGAAATATGGTGTGTATATTTACATTTATAGCACATGTCAATTTGGAATAGCCACATTTCTAGGTTTTCATAGCCACTTGTGGCTAGTGATTAATAAACTGGGCAGCTTAGCTCTACTTCATACAGTTATCTATTTTATTTACACACTTTAAAATTTTAATTCGGGGCGCCTGGGTGGCTCAGTCAGTTAAGCATCTGCCTTCCACTCAGGTCATAATCCCGGGGTCCTGGGATGGAGCCCTGTTCAGGCTCCACACTCAGCAAGGAGTCTGCTTCACCCTCTCCCTCTACCCCTCCCTGCCCCCGCTTGTGCTCTCTCTGTCTCTCAAATCCTTAGGATTTTATTTATTTATTTGACAGAGACATAGTGAGAGAGGGAACACAAGCAGGGTGAGTGGGAGAGGGAGAAGCAGGCAGCCAAAGGCAGCTGCTTAACAGACTGTGCCACCCAGGTGCCCCCACAATAAGTTTAATTAAAATTTTAAACTGTATATATCTTCTAGAAAGATTCTGAAGACACCAGCTTTCAACTTATCAAAACAAATGAATGATTGTAGGAGAATTTGTTGATTTAAATTTTTATTTTCTTTAAAAAAATTTTTAAAGGGGCGCCTGGGTGGCTCAGTCAGTGAAGTGTCTGCCTTCGGCTCAGGTCATGATCCTAGTACTCTGCAATTGAGCCCCGCATTGGGGTCCCTGCTCAGTAGGGAGTCTGCTTCTCCCTCTCTCTGCTCCTGTGCTCTTGCTTGTTCTCTCTCTCTCTCCCTCTCAAATAAATAAAAATAAAATCTTTAAACTTATTGTGATATAATTTATATATAATAAAACACACCACGAAAAGAGTACAGTTCTATGAAATTTGACCACTGTATGCAGGCATGTAACCACCACCACAACACAATATAAAAAATTTCCATCACCCCCAAAATTCTCTTGTGTGTTCTTTCATTTACTTCCCTCCCCAAGTCCCAAACAACCACTGATATGTTTTGTCACTAATGGTTAATATTGCCCAAAGCAGAATTATATATAAATGGAATTATACATTAGGTATTATTTCTTTCTGGCTTGTTTTGTTTAGTCTAATGCTTTTTGAGATTCCTCCAACCTATGTGAAACAACTGTTTGTTCCTTTATAATATTGAATAATATTCCATTATACAAATATATCATAATTTGTTTATTTACCTGCTCTTGAAAATTTGACTTGTATCCAGTTTTAGGCTATTATGAATAAACCTGCTTCTGTGCAAGTTTTTCTTTTTTTTAATATTTTATTTATTTGACAGAGAGACACAGCGAGAGAGGGAACACAAGCAGGGGGAGTGGGAGAGGGAGAAGCAGGCCTCCTGCTGTGCAGGGAGCCCGAATGTGGGGCTCGATCCCAGGACCCTGGGATCATGACCTGGGCCGAAGGCAGACGCTTAACGACTGAGCCACCCGGGCGCCCCTGTGCAAGTCTTTTTGTGGACATACATTTTCATTTCTTCTGGATAAATACATAGGCATGGGATTTCTGGGACATGTTGTGTCTTCCAAAGTGGAATCTGTTTTCTAAAGTGGTTGTACCATTTTACAAAACCAATAGTAGTGTATTAGTCTAGTTAATCCACATCTTGGCATCTCTTGATATGGTCAACCTTTATCATTTTAGCCATTCTTGGTTTCATAGTAATCCATAGTGACTAAGGATGTTATTCATCTTTTTATATGTTTATTGATCATCTGATACCTTGTGATATGTCTGTTCAAGTCATTTGCCCATTTTCTTAATTGGGTTGTTCTTTTTGTAAATTCTGGATATGAGCCCCTTATCAGATATATCTATTTCTAATATTTTCTCTCACTTTTCGGTTTGTTTTTTTAATGTAGATAACGGTGAATGTTGTCTTTCAGAGGTCAGAAAATTTTATATTTAATGAAGGTCAATTTATGAATCTTTTCCTTGTTATGTGCTTTTCGTGCCCTATGAGATTTTTGCTCATTCTAAAGTATCAAACATTTTCTTCTACTTTTTAAAAATATTTTTAACTTATATTTTTAGACCTATGATCAATTTTAATTTCTGTCTTTGTGCAAGGATGTAGTTGTTTTTGTTTGTTTGTTTCCATATGGATATCCAGCTGTTTCAGAACTTTGCTATTGTCCTACAGGCCACTGAATCTTTGTTCATCTTCCTTCCTTCCTTTTTTCTTTCCTTCCTTCCTTCCCTCCTTCCTTCCTTTTTTTTAATATTTGTGCTTCAGTTTAGGTATTGCTATGGACTGGATTGTGCCCCCCTAGCTCCCAGCTAATCTGCTGAAGCTCTAATCTTTATCATGACTATATTTTGAGATGGGTCCTATAAGGAGGTAATTATGGTTAAATAAGGTCATAAGGGTGGGGCCTTTAATAGATTAAGATAACATTAATGTTCTTCTTTTTTTTTCTTTTTTTTTTAAGATTTTTTTTTTTTTTTTTTTTTAAGATTTTATTTATTTATTTGACAGAGAGAGACATAGCGAGAGAGGGAACACAAGCAGGGGGAGTGGGAGAGGGAGAAGCAGGCTTCCCGCGGAGCCGGGAGCCCGACATGGGACTCGATCCCAGGACCCTGGGATCATGACCTGAGCCGAAGGCAGTCGCTTAACCAACTGAGCCACCCAGGCGCCCCGTTTTAAGATTTTAGACAGAGAGAGAGAGAGTGTGCGCACAACCAGGGGGGAGTGGCAGGCAGAGGGAGAGGGAGAGAAGCAGGCTCCCTGCTGAACAAAGAGCCCAACGTGGGACTCAATCCCAGGACCCTGAGATCATGACCTGAGCTGAAGGCAGACGCTTAACTGACTGAGCCACCCAGGTGCCCCAACATTAATGTTCTTATCAGAAGAGATACCACAGTTCATTCACTCTCTTTAAGTGAGCACAGAGGAAAGGCTATGTAAGGACATACTGAAAAGAAAGGTGTAAGCCTTGAAGAGAGCTCTCATCAGAACCTGGCCATGCTGACATCCTGATCTCAGCCTTCTAGTCTCCAGAACTGTAGAAAAATAAATTGCTGTTGTTTAAGCTATCTGGTCTATACTATTTTGTTTTGGCAGCCTGAACTAACACAAGTATTCTCAACTGTTATTTCCTTGAGTTTACTGGTTATTTGACCTCCAGTACATAATCAGCCACTAAACTCACCCTCAAACACACTCAAATGTGTTAATTTAGATAACACATTTTTTATCTCTAGAAGTTCCATCTTGTTCTTGTTTATATATCTTCCATTTCTCTTTTGCATTATGCTTTTCTTTAAAATCTTGGTTTAGGTTTTCCTTATGTGGTTCACAATTCTTCTTCTTTTTATGGCAAGTGGTTGTTTCATTAGGGCCCAGAAATTGCATACGTCATATTGTTAAATACTTATATTCTGTGAAATTCCTTAAGAGTATTCAAGTTTGCTTTGGGAGGTCCATTAGTTATATGGGAAATTTTTTTTTTTTTTAGTTTTGTTAGAGCTGGTCCAGAGTAGGCTTTATTCAAAAGCTAATATAGCCCTAATACCCCCGTTGTGACCCTTCAGATGTTTCTACTGATTGTCCAGGCATTCAACAAAGATTCTTTACTCTGCACAAAATTTTAATTTCATCCCTATGTGTATCCTGGGAATTAGTGTTCTTATAAATTGCTTGTAGTTGGTTTTACTTGGCTTTGTGGGGTTTCAACCTGTGCATATGCACATTAATATTCAGCTAAGAGGGGAAAAGATGGCGGAGGAGTAGGGGACCCTATTCCAACTGGTCCCCGGAATTGAGCTGGATATCTACCAGACCACTCTGAGCACCCATGAAATCAGCCTGAGATGTAAGAAGATAGATCTGGATCTCTACAAACAGAATATCGCAGGTGATTGGTTTCAAGGTATGAAGCGGGGAGTCGTGATTCCACGGGCAGATATTGGAGGATAAATGGCAGTGGGAGGGAGCCTGGCCATGGGGATCCTACACCTCTGGTGAGCGATAGCCTCTTGCGCTGGGGACAGGGCACAGACTCGCAGACCGGTAGTGGCAGGGAAAGGACTTTAGGGCAACCCCCAGGATGGAAACCCAGAGCAGCAGGGTCACCAGTGTGAACTGGGAGCAGCTGGTGGTTTTAGAAGCACAAAGGGCAGAGATGTGCCCAGACCTGGAGCAGAACCCAGGACGCTGAGTTTATAACAGCACAGACAGAAACGGAGATAGTGTGGCCTGGAGAGCTCACTGTAGAACAGACTGCGGTCTCTCTGCTCGGAGGCAGAGGGTTGGAAATAGTGTCTTCTGCTCTGACTCTCGGAAGAGACGCGGAAAGCCACCAGGGAAAGCTGCCAGAGAACAAAAGCCACAAAAAACTGGTTCCCACTGAGCCCATCCCCCACCACAAGGGGGCAGGGCAACTCTGCCCAAACAGGGTTGCCTGAGTAACAGCGTGGCTGGCCCCTATCCCAGAAGACAGGCTGGGAGAACAAGAGGCCAGCAACCCTAAGGTCCCTGGAAAATAGGTGCATCTTGCTTGGGTTCTGGTCAATAATTTGGACTCTATACATTCCCTCAATGACCCATCAACAGAATGACTAGGAGGAGGAACCCCCAGAATAGGAAAGACTCAGAGATTATGACTTATGCTGCAGATTTGCAAATGGATGCAGATATAACCAAGATGTCTGAGATGGAATTCGGGCTAGCAATTGTGAAGACAATAGCTAGAATGGAGAAATCAATTAATGGCAACACAGAGTCTCTAAGGGCAGACATGAAAGCTGAATTGGCAGAACTTAAAAATGCTATCAATGAGATCTAATTTAATCTAGATAATCTAAAAGCTAGGGTCGGTGAGGCAGAAGAACGAATCAGTGACCTGGAAGAAAATTTAATAGATAAAAAGGGAAAAGAGGAGGCCAGGGAAAAACAACTCAGAATCCATGAAAATAGAATCAGAGAAATAAGTGACACCATGAAGCATTCCAATGTCAGAATTATTGGAATCCCGGAGGGAGTGGAGAGAGAGAGGGGACTAGAAGATGTATTTGAGCAAATCATAGCTGAGAACTTCCCTAATCTGGGGAATGAAACAAACATTCATGTCCTAGAGGCAGAGAGGACCCCTCCCAAGATCAAGGAAAACAGGCCAACACCCCAGCATGTAATAGTAAAATTCGCAAATCTTAGAACCAAGGAAACCATCTTAAGGGCAGTTAGGGGGAAGAGATTCCTTACGTACAGAGGGAGGAACATCAGAATAATGTCAGACCTATCCACAGAGACCTGGCAAGCCAAAAAGGCCTGGCAAGACATATTCAGGGTACTAAACGAGAAGAACATGCAGCCAAGAGTACTTTATCCAGCAAGGCTGTCATTTAGAATGGATGGAGAGATGCAGAGCTTCCAAGACTGGCAGAAACTGAAAGAATATGTGACCACTAAGCTGGTCCTGCAAGAAATATTAAGGGGGTTCTATAAAAGGAGAAAGACCCCAAAAGTGATATACAACAGAAATTTACAGGGACAATCTATAAAAACAACATCATCACAGGCAACATGATGACAATTAATTCATATCTTTCAATAATCATTCTCGACGTGAATGGCCTAAATGCTCCCATAAAATGGCACAGGGTTGCAGATTGGATAAAAAGACAGGACCCATCCATATGCTATCTACAAGAGACTCATTTTGAACCTAAAGATACATCCAGACTGAAAGTGAAGGGATGGAGATCCATCTTCCATGCCAGCGGACCTCAAAAGAAAGCTGGGGCAGCAATTCTTATATCAAACAAATTTGATTTTAAACTAAAGTCTGTAGAGACACAGAAGGACACTATATCATTCTTAAAGAGTTTACCCAACACGAAGATCTAACAATTGTAAATATCTATCCCCCCAACATGGGAGCAGCCATCTACATAAGCCAACTGTTAACCAAAATAAAGAGTCATATTGATAATAATATGTTAATTGTAGGAGACCTCAATACTCCACTCTCAGCAATGGACAGATCATCCAAGCAGAAAATCAACAAGGAAACAAGAGCTTTGAATGATACATTGGACCAGATGGACCTCATAGATATATACAGAACATTCCACCCTAAAACAACAGAATATTCATTCTTCTCAAGCGCACATGGAACTTTCTCCAGGATAGACCACATACTGGGTCACAAATCAGGTCTCAACCAATACCAGAAGATTGAGATTTTTCCCTGCATATTCTCAGACCACAATGCTTTAAAACTGGAACTCAATCACAAGAAAAAAAATGGCAGAAATTCAAACACCTGGAAGCTAAAGACCACTCTGCTCAAGAATGTTTGGGTCAACCAGGAAATCAAAGAAGAACTTAAACAATTCATGGAAATCAATGAGAACAAAAACATATCAGTCCAAAACCTATGGGATACTGCAAAGGCAGTCCTAAGAGGGAAGTACATAGCCATCCAAGCCTCACTCAAAAAAATAGAAAAATCCCAAATTCACCAACAAACTCTACACCTTAAAGAACTAGAGAAAAAGCAACAAACGATGCCTAAGCCACACATTAAAAGAGTAATAATTAAGATTAGAGCAGAGATCAATGAATTAGAAACCAGAAACACAGTACATCAGATCAATGAACTAGAAGCTGGTTCTTTGAATTAATAAGATCGACAAACCACTTGCCAGACTTATCCAAAAGAAAAGAAAAAAGACCCAAATTAATAAAATTATGAATGAAAGGGGAGAGATGATGACTAACACCAAGGAAATAGAAACAATTATTAGAAATTATTATCAACAACTATATGCCAATAAACTGAGCAATCTGGATGAAATGGAGGTCTTCCTGAAAACCTATAAGCTGCCAAGACTGAAGCAGGAAGAAATTGACAACCTGAATAGACCAGTAACCAGTAATGAGATTGAAGCAGTGATCAAAAACTTCCCAAAAAACGAGTCCAGGGCCTGATGGATTCCCTGGGGAATTCTACCAAATATTCAAAGAAGAAATAATACCTATTCTACTGAAGCTGTGTCAAAAAATAGAAACAGAAGGAAAACTTCCAAACTCATTCTATGAGGCCAGCATTACCTTAATCCCCAAACCAGGCAAAGACCCCATCAAAAAGGAGAATTTCAGACCGATATCCCTGATGAATATGGATCCCAAAATCCTTAACAAAATCCTAGCTAATAGGATCCAACAATACATTAAAAGGATCATCCACCACGACCAAGTGGGATTTATCCCCGGGATGCAAGGGTGGGTCAACATTCGCAAATCAATCAATGTAATAGAACACATTAATAAGAGGAGGGGAAGAACCATATGGTCCTCTCAATTGATGCAGAAAAAGCATTTAACAACATACAACATCCTTTCCTGATTAAAACTCTTCAGAGTATAGGGATAGAGGGAACATTCTTCAAGTTCATAAAATCCATCTATGAAAAACCCACAGCGAATATCATCCTCTATGGGGAAAAGCTGAGAGCATTTCCCTTAAGATCAGGAACACGTCAAGGATGCCCACTCTCGCCACTATTGTTCAACATAGTACTAGAAGTCCTAGCAACAGCAATCAGACAACAAAAAGAAATAAAAGGTATTCAAATTGGCAAAGAAGAAGTCAAACTCTCTCTTTTCGCAGATGACATGGTACTTTATGTGGAAAACCCAAAAGACTCCACCCCTAAATTACTAGAACTCGTACAGCAATTCAGTAATGTGGCAGAATACAAAATCAATGCACAGAAATCAGTTGCTTTCTTATACACTAACAACGCAACTGTAGAAAGAGAAATTAGAGAAACAATTCCATTTACAATAGCACCAAAAACCATAAGATACCTCAGAATAAACCTAACCAAAGAGGTAAAGGATCTGCACTCTAGGAACTACAGAACACTCATGAAAGAAATTGAAGAAGACACAAAAAGATGGAAAAATATTCCATTCTCATGGATCGGAAGACTAAACATTGTTAAAATGTCTATGCTACCCAGAGCAATCTATACCTTCAATGCCATCCCAATCAAAATTCCAATGACATTTTTCAAAGTGCTGGAACAAACAATCCTAAAATTTGTATGGAATCAGAAAAGACTCCGAATCACCAAGGAAATGTTGAAAAAGAAAAACAAAGCTGGGGCATCACATTGCCTGATTTCAAGCTATATTACAAAGCTGTGATCACCAAGACGGCATGGTAGTGGCACAAAAACAGACATATAGACCAATAGAACAGAATAGAGAACCCAGATATGGACTCTCAACTCTATGGCCAAATAATCTTCTACAAAGGAAGAAAAAATATGCAATGGAAAAAGGACAGACTCTTCAATAAATGGTGCTGAGAAAATTGGACAGCCACATGCAGAAGAATGAAACTCGACCATTCTCTAACACCATACACAAAGATAAAATCAAAATGCATGAAAGACCTCAATGTGAGACAGGAATCCGTCAAAATTCTAGAGGAGAACACAGGCAGTAACTTCTTTGACACATTGGCCACAGCAACTTCTTTCAAGATACATCTCCAAAGGCTAGTGGAACAAAAGCAAAAATGAATTTTTGGGACTTCATCAAGATAAAAAGCTTCTGCACAGCAAAGGAAACAGTCAACAAAACAAAGAGGCAACCCACAGAATGGGAGAAGATATTTACAAATGACACTACAGATAAAGGGCTGGTATCCAAGATCTATAAAGAACTTCTCAAACTCAATACCCAAAAAACAAATAATCAAGTCAAAAAATGGGCAGAAGACATGAAAAGACGCTTCTCTGAATAAGACATACAAATGGCTAAGAGACACATGAAAAAATGTTCATCATCATTAGCCATCAGGGAAATCCAAATCAAAACCACATTGAGATACCACCTTACACCAGTTAGAATGGCAAAAATGGACAGGGAAAAAGAAATAACAAATGTTGGAGAGGTTGTGGAGAAAGGGAAACCCTCTTATACTGTTGGTGGAAATGCAAATTGGTACAGCCACTTTGGAAAACAGTGTGGAGGTTCCTCAAAAAATTTAAAAATAGAGCTACCCTATGACCCAGCAATTGCACTCCTGGGTATTTACCCCAAAGACACAGATGTAGTGAAAAGAAGGGTCATATGCACCCCAATGGTCATAGCAGCAATGTCCGTAATAGCCAAACTGTGAAAAGAGCCAAGATGCCCTTCAACAGATGAATGGATAAAGAAGATGTGGTCCATATATCCAATGGAATATTACTCAGCCATCAGAAAGAATGAATACCCAACTTTTACAGCAACATGGATGAGACTGGAGGAGATTATGCTAAGTGAAATAAGTCAAGCAGAGAAAGTCAATTATCATATGGTTTCACTTATTTGTGGAACATAAGGAATAGCATGGAGGACATTAGGAGAAGGAAGGGAAAAATTAAGGGGGCGGGGAATCGGAGGGAGAGATGAACCATGAGAGACTATGGACTCTGAGAAACAAACAGGGTTTTAGAGGGGAGGGGAAGGGGGGATGGGTTAGCCCTGTGATGGGTATTAAGGAGGGCACGTACTGCATGGAGCACTGGGTGTTATACGAAAACAATGGATCGTGGTTCACCACATCAAAAGCTAATGTTGTATGGTGACTAACATAACATAATAAAATTTTAAAAAATTAAAATAAAATCTTCAGCTAAGAGGACCACTATATATATTTTTCTGCAAGCTCTCTTCTTTCTGAAAATCTACCCTGCGGATTCCATCAGGCTCAGTCTCCCCAAATTCCAATCTCTGTCTCTTCAACTCAACAAAACTCTCATGTTCTGCTTTCTCTTTTCTTGCACTGCAATCCAGAACTTTCTTCCCTCTATATAGAAAGACAGAGCAATTGCAGTGAGCACCTCATTCTCTCAGGAAACATAATCCTATAATTTCTGTATTTCAATAATTCCCATTTTCTGGTGAGTAAAAACACTGTTTCATACATTTTCCAGATTTCTTTTTTTTTTTTTTTTAAAGATTTTTTTATTTATTTTATTATTTTGAGACAGAGAGAGAATGAGAGAGAGAGAGAGCACATGAGAGGGGGGAGGGTCAGAGGGAGAAGCAGACTCCCTGCCGAGCAGGGAGCCCGATGCGGGACTCGATCCAGGGACTCCAGGATCATGACCTGAGCCGAAGGCAGTCGCTTAACCAACTGAGCCACCCAGGCGCCCCAAGATTTCTTTTTTTTTTTAAAGATTTTATTTATTTATTTGGGGGGGAGAGAGAGCGCGCATGAGTGTGGGGGAGGGGCAGAGGGAGAAGCAGGTTCCCTGCTGAGCAAGGAGCCTGATGCGGGACTTGATCCCAGGACCCTGGCATCATGACTGGAGCTGAAAGCAGAGGCCTAACCCACTGAGCCACCCAGGCATCACCATTTTCCAAATTTCTAATTGTTTGCATTGGAAAACAAGCCGCATACCACTTATTGCCTTATAGGATTTGCAATAAGTACTGATTAGGGACAAATATAAAGTAAAGAATACTTATTTCTGAATTCTTTTGCTCTGCTTCAGAAATAGAATTAATGTGGGATAAGATTGAGACAATAGGCATGAGCACGAAAGAAAAGATTTTTCGAAAGGAGAGGGATTTATGCAGTTGGTACATATCTAAGAGGTAGACAGTTAAGAAGAATTTTCAAAATAACAAGATGGGGATTAAGAAACATGTGGCTTATGCACACATATTAACCATTTTTTTCTCCCAACATCCCACTAAAACTATGGTACAGGAATATTAAAAGTACAAGACTTTACAGGATAGGAGGTAAAAGCAGATAAAAATTTGAATGATTTTTTGAATTATACAGAGCAATAGAATCACTAATTTAATGAATAATAGTGTTTCTAATTTAAAGGCATTTTGAGAAGGATAACTCCAAACAACTAAGTTTATTTATCCTTTTGAATCTCTGAGAAACTTAGTACTTAGAGGGATCATTTCAAAGATGACAAAATCATTGAGATCAATTTTACATTAACTTCTCAGTTTTTGTTATAGGAAAGATATTTAAATGCATTTGGCAACTTCTTTAAATAAAAAATTAATATTTTACATCTAAAATCTACCTGTAAAATTCTCATCTGTACAAAGGACTTGATGCTATTTATTACTAAAGCTGGAGCAAATATTTTCATTTTTTTTTCTCCAAACTGAGCACATATATACAAATTAAGAGATAATTCATGTAATTATTGCTGTTTTGAAAAATGTGTGAGCGGGGCGCCTGGGTGGCTCAGTCGTTAAGCGTCTGCCTTCGGCTCAGGTCATGATCACAGGGTCCTGGGATCGAGCCCCACATCGGGCTCCCTGCTCAGCCAGGAGCCTGCTTCTCCCTCTCCCACTCCCCCTGCTTGTGTTCCCTCTCTCGCTGTCTCTCTCTCTGTCAAATAAATAAATAAGAATTAAAAAAAAAAGAAAAATGTGTGAGCAAGGACTAAAATGTCTGCTGGTTATTTTTTGAATATTGTCAAATCAATATTTACCTGTTTTCTTTTATGCAATGCACAACTTCATTTCTTAAAGGAAGATGGCAGGGTATTGTAATATTTGAATAAAAGAATTATCTCTACAATCAACTACAAATATGAATTTCATTCTTGTTTTAGACTCATCTTAATAGATGGTCTGGTTACCTCTGGGTAAAAGATTTATCTCTGACTGAACATCTACCAAATAATATAGAAATGAATAGCATTGCAAACATGGAAAAGAAGCAACTGAATATGGTGGAACATTAATATTGTGGTTTGCTCATAAGTGCAGCAATATAAGATAAAATGTAGGATTTTTTTTGTTAGTACTTTAAAAGATCTCATGAGTATTATAAAATATATCTTGTAATATGGGACAGAATTATTATCTCTTATAAAATATTTAAGAAATATAGATATGTGGAATTTAAGAAACAAGACAGAGAATCATAGGGGAAGGGAGGGAAAAATGAAACCAGTTGAAACCAGAGTGGGGAGACAAACCATAAGAGACTCTTAATCTCAGAAAACAAACTGAGGGTTGCTGGAGTGGAGGCGGGTGGGAGGGATGGGGTGGCCGGGTGATGGATATTGGGGAGGGTATGTGCTATGGTGAGCGCTGTGAATTGTGTGTGATGAATCAAAGACCCATACCCCTGAAACAAATAATACATTATGTGTTAATAAAAACTTTTAAAAAATGAAATATAGTTGTATACATAAACAAAGAGATCTGTTTCTATTCAGTCCATCACAAGAGCAATAACAAGATTTCATAAATTAATCACCTCAGGCTGATTGAAGAGCATTGTAAAAACGTGGTTTTAGCTTTTTAAAAAATATTTGACTTCCAACTCAAGCCATCAAAAAAGAAATCTGAAGGCAGATGGTTATTAACTTTGAAAACCTATGTCTCATATTCTCTTTTGAGATGCAGTCAAAAACACTGGTCAGAGTAAGTGTCCCATAGGTTGAGACAATTCATACCTACTGATAGAGGTTTATAGCTGTAGCCAGTAGCGCCAACTACCTTCTTCTTCTCCCCCTTGAAAGGAACTGAAAAATATTTCTCCAGCTGCTATAAAATTATTTACTTATAGGAATAAGAAAGTTTTACTATAATGCTGTTCTAGGAGTCCTGATGGGTGAAATAGTGCAATGAATGGAATTTCTGGTGTTTATAATAATAAAATCCCTTGGAGAGGGTCCAAAATCCATTTGCCTAATACTGAATCGTGTGTTCCTAATGCTGTGATAGCAGCATTTCAGTCTATTCTGGAAGAACAGATGCTCACTATTTGGGTTTTGCTGATTTTCACAGGAGATTGGCTATGTCTACTCACTAAATGGCAGAACAACTTAGAAAATACTTTCTTCATTTAAATTGATTAAGAGTGCAACCTATATAGTAATATTATCATAACTATGTATAACTCCAGTCTTTCAAAATTGTGTTGACAGGGTGATGAATTAATTTGACTGAAAGCCAAACCAGAATTATTTTTTTTTAGTATCTTATGCAACTGTGCATGCCAATGCAATTTAATTTTCATTAATTTCAATACATATTGAGAAATAGATGTTAAAGCTTAAGACATCTAAAGTGCCACATTTCTTTTTACATCTATGTCATGATTTTATCAATGTCAGTATTCAAAATAATGTTTTATGCAACTATAATATTTTCTGATTTAAATACCAAAAAGACCATATATAGTTAATTTTTATTACCCATCAGTGATAGATAGATAGATACACAGATAGATACACAGACAGAATAGAATAGATACAAAGGTTCTGCTAGTAACTTCAGATTTTGACTCTAATCCAAAAGATGGGCATATATCTGTTGGAAGTAACAGTAGCCCATTGTGATATTTCATTTATTGCTTGAAGAAGTTGAAAGATAGTATGAAACTGATCATTACAAATTCAATCCCATTCAATTTTAATTATGTTAATGATGCTGTTTATCAAGCCTATAATGAATTTGTTTTTGATTCTCTAGCTAATTCACCACATGAGATTTTCTCTCTTCCCTCTTCAATACCCTAAGCTGATAATCACTCCTCCTTCTATGCAATTTAAAATAGTAGAGACTATACAATTTAGTTTCAGAAAATTAGGGTTTTAATTAAGACTTTTCATTTATTAGCTGTGTTGCTTTAAGTCATATAGCACCGTGTCTCTCTGTTCTCATTTATAAATAATAATAGTACCTAACTCACAGGAATAATGTGAAAAGAAAATGTGAGCACACATGTTGAAGTGTTACGCATAGCCTGTTGTGAATGAATCATTGTGTGACAGTGGTTCTTAAAGTATGGTCCTGGGAAGAACAGCATCAGAAGTACGAGGAATTTGTTAGAAATACAAAGCAATTAAATCCCATCCCAGACCTACTGAATCAGAAACTCTAGAGATAGAGCCTAGTAATCTGTCTATCTATCTAAAGACAGAGCCTAGTAATAAGCCATGCAAGTGATTTTATGCTCAGTGAAGTTTGAGAACGATTAGTATAAGGAATCTTACTTGTCTTTCAACTTACTTAGTGGTCTTTCAACTTGGTATAAGAGTCTTGCCTGCTATAGTCCTTTTACAACCCCTTGTAATTTATATCTAATGATTTTTCAAGGGATCATTGACAATGACATTGATCTTTTATATATGGCTTTATGACAAAAATTATTAAATATTTAATATATAATGAAAATCATCTCTAGATATGTAACATACTTACATAATATACAATAACTCATGTAGATATCTATGTTAATATTAATTTTAATTAGATTTTACCTACCTATGGAATTGCTGAAGACATCATACATCATGTTGTGTTAGGATCTAGGAAATATCACCATTTTGCTCCAATTTAAATTTCTCTTATTACTGTTGCTCAAATTCTGGTAACTTACATCCTCCATCCCTCCCTTCTTTCCTTTTCTTTCTGTCTGTCTGTCTTTTTTTCATACATGATATATATCATCATTTGACATGTTTGCTTTCCTTAAATAGTGCTGTTACTACTATTGCAACTGCATAAGAATGTCTTCATGCATTTGTTTTTAACTCACTTTAGGTAAACAATTTCTGTTAGAATAGCATAGATGAAGAGAAGCTAAAAGAGCAGCAAAAACAACCACTAATAGAGGTGTTATTTAATGAAACTTTTCTTGAGTTTTGTATGTGCATTTGTTTAGTTGCAATGTAAAATACTTTCTTACTCTGGGTTGAGGGAAAAAAAAAAAAAAAAAAAAAACTGCCTTGTATAATGCCGGCCTTCAATATTTGTTTTCTCTTTTTCTCTCTCTCAAGTGTCTAATACTTCTGTGTTCCGTCTTCTGCCAACACTACTGTAATGGATTTGTGTTTCATGCTCTATTCCTTTGGGCAAAAAAGAGCAGATCCAAATTGTTTACAAGATAAAAAATGGACTCCCTATCAGAGACAAATAGATCTTTATTAAACATCTCTGGCTGCAGCTGTTTAGGGTTTTAATACTTAACCATTTCTATCCCACTGTTTGGTAATTTGCAGAAACATTCTCACACTATAAAACAGTATGTATTTTCTTGTAATTTTAATTATTTTATCTCCTATTTTAACAGTTTTGTTCACAATAAAATAATGATTTATCCTAAGAATGATGTAATTTGTAAAATTACTTATGTGCCTGGCAAAATTTTACCTGCTTTAATTCATTTAATATTAACTGTAACTTTATAAATAACCATTGTCCCCATTTTACAGATGAATAAACTGAAGAAAAGAGAGTTTAAATGACCTGTTCCAAACCACATAATAGAAGTGGTAAAGCAGGGATTTAAATGATAGTGGTCTTGTTATAGAGCCCTTGGTCTTAATTGATTCAAGATATTCCCAAAGACAAGACTTAAGAGTAGCAGTTTTCATAAATTCCACTTCAGTCATCACGATCTGTTCTTATTTCTTTTTAGCAGGGCTAGGAGAAAGTGTCAGCATTAGCCTCTAGGGTTTTATATAATTTTGAATTTTAACTTTTGAACATTTGAGGGAGGTGGGAATAGAAGACTCATCTCTTAATTGTTAGATTACTATTTCTGAAGAAGAAATGTCCATTTTGGATAAAGAGACTCAGGAGAACATAAAGAAGGATTTGGCTTGCTTCTTTCTTACCTCTTCCCCCATCTTCCAGCACTTCTTCTTTTTTTTTTTTTTAAGATTTTATTTATTTGTCAGAGAGAGAGAGAGCATAAGCAGGGGGAGTGGTAGGCAGAGGGAGAAGCAGGCTCTCTGCTGAGCAAGGAGCCTGATGTGGGACTCAATCCCAGGACCGTGGGATCATGACCCAAGTGGAAGGCAGACACTTAACCAACTGAGCCACCCAGACATCCCATCTTCCAGCACTCCTGATGCTCCATTCCACAACGGAAATGTGCCTAAACTCAGAGGTGTCTACTGGGGACAGAGAGAACGTCTGATTATATTCATTTCAATTGAGGGTGTATTTGATTACTTCTTCCCTGTAAAATATTCAGTCTTGGAAAATTTTATTTTGCATGATTTTCATAGTTTTTTTTTTTTTTTTTTTTTTTTTTCCCCCTATTAGTTTGCTTTTAAATTCTTTTTTTTTTTTTTTAAGATTTTATTTATTCATTTGAGACACAGAGATAGAGAGAGAGAGCATGACCAGTGGGAGAGGCGGAGGGAGAGGAAGAAGCAGACTCCCCGCTGAGTCAGGAGCCCGATGTGGGGCTCGATGTGGGGCTCTATACCAGGACCCTGGGATCATGACCCGAGCCGAAGGCAGACGCTTAACCATCTGAGCCACCCAGGCGCCCCTGCTTTTGAATTCTTATCACATTTTATCTTCTCTTTTTTCATTCTTCTACTTTATGATTTTGCATCTTTGGCTTCCTTGGCTTTCTTTCTTTCTTTTTTTTCTTTAATTATTCATATTTACTTTAAAAATATGATGTTTTCCAGGTAGGGAAGAGGCTAAAGTTAATGAGGTACTTGCCTTGGGACACAGTATTTAAGATAGCACTAGAACTCAATAGTCAAGATATATAATATTTACGTAGTATTTAAAAAAAAATCACTGGTAAACAATGTCATTTATTTTTGTAAATAAAGTTTTACTGGAACAAGCACAGGGATTAAGTGAGGTAAGTCAGTCACAGTCATGGAAGTGCAGGATCCAATTGTCTTTAAATTTTTGCTTTTTCTAATGTTTTTAAAATTATTTTTACCTTAAAAAATATTTCGTTTAAGTGTTACTTGTATTATGTATTTATTTTGTACCCCTTTGAATTTTCTGCCCCGAGGCAGTAGTCTCACTCACATCACCCTAGTCCCAACCTGGAAATATATCGCTTTGTTTTTGTTTTAATCCTGGAGCCCACTTTCATACTCTAATTATTATTATTTTCCCCATGATATCTACAACCAAAAATCTTTCCCAATAAGTAATGATTCTGTTCTTATAGATAGTACATATGGATTAGTAGACTTTTATTAAGTGTTCAACATATACCAGGCTATGTAAAGCATGGCCTACTACACAAATTCAGAGCACAAGTTCAATACATCTCTTTTATTTTCCAAACAAAATATAATAAATCTTCTGCATATCTAACTGGGATGAATCCCAATGTCTACCTCTTGGTGTGCTTTTCAGATTTTCCAAAACCATGCAAGGCTATGGCATTCATGACAGTGATCTGAATGACTTCCACACTTAAACTGGAAATAAAGCACCTAAAGAATAAACATCACTGAACTTTTCTTCCTTGCCTTTTTTCCTTGGTGTCACATGGTGCCCTCCTCCAGTCCTCCATTACACAGTAGCCATCGCCAGTCCACTTTGTAATAATGTCTTCCTGGCCTGGGACCTAACACAAACTGCCGTAATCCTATACAGCAAAGAGATCTAAACTCCTTCTAGGTCAAGCTTGTCATATGTGTTCACCTCCATTCTCTGCTTATTTACCCATTCTCAGCCTTTATTCTTAGAACACAAGCAATGTACTTTGTCTTCTAGAAAAGCTTCTGGCATCAGTCTCATGCAAGGAAGATGGTAGTTATTTTCCAAAGAACCCATACTCCTTGTCTTGAGAGTAGTTCAACAGCCTAGACTCCCACAGCCTTCAGAGATGAGTCTTTTTGCACTTTTACACACTGAGCCAAACTGCCCACCAATACATGTCTCCTAACTTTAACTCCCAATGATCAGGTATGGATCCCTGGAAAAGCACTAGATTTTTATGTATATTGGGTCCTCTTCCTCTCATACTTTATTTTCTGTTCTAACAATGCCAAGTAGTGGGTATTTTATAGTCACAAAGAAACAGAAATTCTAAGATAGTAGTTTTCAATAAAGATTTATAGAACTAAGAAGGCAAACTTTTTCAAAATAAATTAATCAATCAATTAATTAATTAAGCATGTTGGTTCTCCCTAGTTGAGGAATGCTTATTTTTTCTTCCACCATTTATCCACCTCAATCCAGTGAAAAGAGCTTGTCATGTTCTTTCCTCTTGAGGACATTTTATTTCCTGAAGTAGAAAGAACATTTCAGCTAACACAGGGCCTGATACTGAGTCATATATTCTGGGGGATGTCAATCACAAAGTAAGTCTTTCCTTCTACTTGCTTTGATCTCCTGCTGTTTTGCCCTTTCCTCCACACAGACACAGTTGGCGCCCATTATCAGCTCTTTCCTTTTTATCGGTCTTCTGGTATTTGGCATCTCCTAACTGCCTCCACTCCTCCAATCCATGCTAATCTCTATTTCTCTGCCCAGATAGTAGAGGACCTTCAGTCCTACATCCACAAACTTAGATCTATAGACTGATGACAAGGATCAAAGACAATTTGGGGAAAGAATCAGAGATTCCTTCAGGCTTCACTTCTAAGGTATCGTTGCACTTATGATTTTATAAGATATACGCTTACCCATTAATTCAGCTAGTATTTTGATTGTCATTTATTTAATTTTCTAGTTTTAAATTCTCTATTGGTTAAGTCCAAGAAGAAGTAAGTGGAGGGGTTTTTGTTTCATCACTTTGAAAATGCTATTATATATGATCACATTTATAATCCTCTTAACAATTCTATGGATTAGGTGGTCAGTTGTTTCTTAAGTGAGATATTAGAAATTTGGAGACCTTAAATAACATTTACATAATTACATGAATTGGGAGAGCTAGGATTTGGATCCAGTTTTCTTGGTTACAGGTGTTGGCCTCTTAATCACCATGTAGGAACAGCACCCCTTAGACTTTCAGAGGTTCCTGCAAGGTTCTCTGACACTTCTAATTAGTCTACCATTTCATTATTCCATATAGCAATCTACTCCAAAGACAGGTTTTGAATTTTGTCAAATAAGATGTGGGTGAGGATTTTCGGATTGAGGATTAAGGATCTTTCCCTTTTCCTCTCTTATCGTCTCTCAAGAGCAAGAACCAGATGAAAATCAGGTCTGTTTTATAAGAATCATAGTGTGCAATTACACCTTTCTCCTATTGTCAATAATGTCCTCCAAATGCAGTAAGAAAGTAGACAATATTCTAAAATGGCTTTTTAATGAAAGGTGTAAAAATATACAATTGTTACTAAGTTCGAAGGACAAAAACATGAGATACAGAAAAAAGAATCAAGGAATAGTCAATCACCTTTAGGTTAAAGGAATCCTTTAAGCAATAATTTTGCCTAAATTTTCTTTATTTTGTAGGTCAAATTTCCATGCCAGGTAGAAGCAGCCAACAATACTCACGTGTCAGAAAGTTATGCCAGTGTTCCCTTACAATAACTGTCAAAGTCAGAATCTTCCTCTGTGGAGTCATTTTAAGTGGCACATGATCTAGCACAATTGAGGTGAAGTTTAGCCAGTACGTGCAGCAAACTATAGGTTTCAGTGTGGCAAACACTTGGGTGAAGATAATTCTAATATTGCTACACAATATTTTGAATTTGACTGGATTTTCCAGCATAGATATGAGAACATATGGTTGTTCTAAATGAAAAAAAAAAATGGCAAAGGAAAGTTTAGATTCAAACTGTCTCTGGTCACTGTCTTGCTTTGTGGATTGCATCAATAGCATTTCAATGTAGCATAAAGAAAGTTTCTTCTAGGGTGGGTTTTTCTTTTTAAGTCCCCTACAAAAATAAGGGGGGGAAAGGCAACAACTATGAAATCACCTCAAAAAAGTGACAAAAGAAATTGATCCATTAATTTATAAATACCTTCTAAATCCTTTCCTTCTTAATAAAGTAAACATGTCAGGATAAATAACCCACTGGCACAAAATATCACTGTGTGTCTCATATTAGCACTCACTAATTAGCACTGAATTTTGCCTTTTGATTTGAAAAAATGGCATTACTCCTTTTTTCTTCATTTCTGAAAACAATTTGCTAACCACTGTCATCAGTAAGTTTGTTTGTCTTTTTGTGACTCTTACACAATACAGCTGAGTTGAGTTTGTGCTGTTTTCCCAAGATCTACAAACCTTTGGTCCTGCAGCAGTTTGGGCATATATTACTAACAGTGTTTCAGTGTGTAATGATGCATGGCTGCGGACTGACACAGATCACACTAAGCCAAATATATGTACATGAAGAGGCTACATAATTTTTTCACTTTTTTCTTTGCCATTCTGAAAACAGCACTACTCCTTAAGAGAAAAAAACTGTTGATTTTTTTTTTTTGAAATTTCAGTAAAGAATACACATTTTGTGACTACTTTTTAGTCTTTCATACGTTATCTAGGCAGTGATAATATAATTCAAGAAAGAGATACCCATATCTATCATATATATTCTATGATAAAGACATTTTAAAAAATAGTCAATTAACTTGAGATTTTCTTTTTAAAAAATTTTTTTAAGATTGCATTTATTTGAGAAAGAGAGAGAAAGAAAGAGCATGAGCCCGGTGAAGGGCAGAGGGAGAAGCAGACTCCTGTTGAGCAGGGAGCCTGATGCGGGACTCAATTCCAGGACCCTGGGATCATGACCTGGGCCAAAGGCAGACGCTTAACCAACTAAACGAGCCAGGTGCCCTGAAATCTTAAAAGGCAAAGATTCTGCCTACTAAAACCTGGGTTTTAGTCCCAACTAAACATTTAATACTCTATGGCACAGGATATATCCAGTCTACTGCCTGTTTTTGTTTTTTTTAATTTTTATTGTTATGTTAATCACCATACAGTACATCATTAGTTTTAGATGTAGTGTTCCATGATTCATTGTTTGTGCATAACACCCAGTGCTCCAACTACTGCCTGTTTTGTATGGCCAATGACCTAAGAATGCTGTTTTTGTTTCTTAAAGTGATTAAATGGGCTGCCTGGGTGGCTCAGTCAGTTAAGTGTCTCACTATTGATTTCGGTTCAAGTCATGACCACAGAGTTGTGAGATCGAGACCTGCAGCAGGCTCTGTGCTGAGCATGGAAACTGCTTAAGATTCTCTCTCTCCCTCTCTCAGCCCCTACCCTTCTCTCCCCGTCTCTAAAAAGTAAATAAATAAATTTTAAAAAGTGATTCAAGAAAAATCAAAATAATATCGTGTCATGTTAAAATTATACAAAATTCAAATTAATGTCCATAATAAATTTTTATTGAACACTGGTTTACATAATGTCCATTGCTATTTCTGCACTACAACAATACAGTTGAGTAGCTGAAACAGAGACCTCGTGGACCTGCAAAGCCTAAAATAATAAATTTCTGGCCCTTTACAGAAAGTTTGCAGAACCTTGCCGTTGATGAACTAAAGTGATTACAGCCTACTGCCTGTTGGCCCTTGAGCCAAATTTTTGTATACATTTTTGTATTTAATCCTCACAACCTTACATGGTAGGTATTATCATAAACATTTTGACAGGACTTAAGTAATTGCCTCATTGCTTAAAGTTAATTAGAGGCAGAGACATTATTCTAATTTTGGTGCCTCTGACTCGTAGGATGTTATTTAATTATAAACTAATGCATTCCTTCCTTAGATAGAAATTTTTATTCCCTTTTACCAAAGTTATAAGAAAATGCACATTTTGTGAAAGATATGAGTGTGGTTTATAGATGACAAATATTAGGAAACACTAACATATAATTCCTTTTGTACAGAAGAAAACAATATTTATTGATGCACAAGGAAAAAATATTTCAGCTATTCATGCAGTAGCACTGCTTGTGAATTTGTTGGGTGAGTTGTCCCGAAACAATATTGAACAGTAACCAATCAGGCATCTAAAAATAGTATGTATTTTTACTAAGCCAGCTTCAAGGTGTTTTTCAAGATCATCATTTTTGTATCTCAGTTTAAAAAGCAAATTGTTATGATTATCTGATATGACTCTGTTTTTTCATTTTATAAAAAATATTTTCACACGTTTTATTTTATCTTCAAATCAGATAGTTAACAGTTTTATTTATCATTTAGAAGTGAGAAAGTGGAAAAGAAAAGAAAATTAAATCCTAGAAAATAATGGACAGAGGTAGGACCAAATATCACTGTCTCAAGTACTAGTTTTGGGCTTGTTTCTTCCTGGGAGAAGGTTGCTGGTTACATGACCATTCTTTTGTCAGTGGCTAGGAATAAAGAGAACTGCCTGTGTTTGAAGGTAAGAGAGGCAAACAGAATTGTTTTCTCCTTTTCCTAATAATCATTAACCTCACTTACTTCTTTTAAATGCGAAGCATGGAATACTCCTGGCTACTTATTTAGAGCAAATTTACTATTTTTATATTTTTTATGTTTTGCTGTGATTTATAATTGGGAAATTTTTTAAAAATTCTGTATTTAGTGAATAATTCTATTGTTTTTAATTTATTTTATTCTTCTGAAAAACACAAAGAAGTGTTTAAATCAAAGTTGACAGACCTATTTTTCCTCCATTAATTGAATGGCATGATTTATTCAAATATGCAGGCAGTGAACATTTTTATGAGTAGTTACTTTTCATGCCATTCATGAGATGTTACTATTAAAGTATGAACATTTTCAAATGCAAAATAAATATATCTTTGATTGGCGAAGTGAATTCTGTAGAGAGACTTTCATAGAACAGGCCATGTCATTTTGTGTTTTTAATATGATCTGATGAACACTATTGTTCCCTTTATTCAAGAATTGTTTGGCTTTTCCCAGAACAAAGATGCTATGACTACAGATAAATTTTAGTTTTAAGATTACAGATTGTAATCATCTTATTACAGTATCTGATATGTTATATTCAAATAGACTTCCTTGCATATTACTCTCTACCAAGAATAAAGAAAAAGTATTTTCCTGAATGAATCCAAATTATGCTGAAGTCACACAAATGTGGAATTAGATACCAAATTATTCTATAAAGCAACTGGGAATTATAGCCTTTAACTCTGTGCTGAAATAAGAATCTTAGGGTTACAAATTTTACCCATAAGATTGTAGTTGTATCCATGAGAGTTCCCATTACATTTTTAACCTGATTTACTGCACAATGGTGCTAAGGTATATGCTAAAAACAACAACAACAACAACAACAAAAAACAAAAACAAAAAAACTACAATAAATAAATTTATGAATTATTTTTGTTTTAATTTTTTGTCTTTTCCTTTCTGCTTTTGGTTCAAAAAAAATAGAATAAACAGAATTAGCAATACCATTCCATAGTTATAGAACCACTATGTCAGAGATGTTTTTAAATACTAGAGAAATGTTTGATTAGTAAAAAGTAATATAGTCCAGAATAGAATTGGATTCAGAGGAGGAAAATTTATTCTAGTGACGTGATTGTGGATATCCTGGAATATTTTTCCTCAAAAGAATGCTCTGTTGATGGGGTGCCTGGATGGCTCAGTCGTTAAGCGTCTGCCTTCGGCTCAGGTCATGATCCCAGGGTCCTAGGATTGAGCCCCGCATTGGGCTCCCTGCTCAGTGGGAAGCCTGCTTCTCCCTCTCCCACTCCCCCTGCTTGTGTTCCCTCTCTCGCTGTGTCTCTCTCTGTCGAATAAATAAATAAAAAATCTTAAAAAAAAAAAAAAGAATGCTCTGTTGAGTGAAATCCAAGTTTCATGTTCCAAATGAAAGCAATAACAATAATAATAAAGAGAGTTATCAGGGTGTAAGCATACTGAGGTCTCTGCAAGTCAGGGATATTTGTCAAAAGGAATCATAGCTGGCAGTTAAGATGTCTGCAAGTGGCATGTATTATTAAAAAATTTTTGGTATATTTTTTCTCTGAAGTAAGAAGCAAGGTGATCTCTTGAGAGTAAAAGGGTAAGAGCAGGATTAGCAGGTTTAGGAGAGGAGAAAAGGTTTAAAATAATTATTGCATTATACACACCCTCTTGCACACAGTGAATGCTGCCCATTGACTTGAAATTATAGATAGCATTTGCAGAGCCTAAGACTTTGTAAGTAGTCCTGCCATTTCAATTGAATTGTTCAATCAGTTTGGTCAAACATCATGTTAATAAGGTCAAAAAGCCAGTCAAACTGGTTGTCTGACTTGAATGATTGTGTGACTAAAGTGATTAGTGGAAACAGCCCTGAACTCACATTCATCCTCAAACCTTGTCTTCTGAAAAGCTGTCATGTTTCGGATGCTAGGTTTTTCCTGTATAGTCTTTATGTTTACATGAATGTTCTCAACATCTTAGAGCTCACACTTCCTGTTGAAAGCATAGTAAATTCTATGCCTTCTCCTAAAGTTTTTTAAATTCAAAACAATTTTTTAAAGGCCAAAAGAGTCAACTGGTTTTCAAAATAAAGATACCTCTTCTTTATCATGGTGTGAGTCCATGCCCATTTTACAGGAAATTGTCAGGTCAGCAGTGGCCTTGAAACTTAACTCTGTTCCATTATTTCTATTGCCTATTAGGGAAATTGTGTTCTAGTAAAAATCTAATAAAAAACTTCCTGTTTTCCAAAATCTAATTCTTATTAACTTTACACTGATACTCACCATAATATATTAAACTCACTGGGTATTAATTCTGTGTGTACTACACACCATCTGACACAGTTATTACTAGTACAGACATGGTGGAATTTGTCAAAAGGAATTTATCAATTTGAGTCAGTGATGTTTCCTTTATGGCTTCCTACTCTTTATATATTGAAATCAATCTTTGCATTAACATGATTGGATAAATCAAACCCAGAGCTAGACTTTGAGTAACTTGTGTAAGGGGTATCTTTGTGGGGCAAATAGTATCTACTTGAAATTCTTTTTTTGGGAAAATTATTAACTATTGAAAAGACCCAAACCGTTAACTAATTGAAAAGACTCAACATTGTCATACATAAAATGATATCATACCATGAGCATCTTTCAATAATCCCTTGATAACTGTACTGAAAAAAAAAAAATGAGAACTGAAATTTGATACTATGAAAGGAGATTTAAGTTTCAACGTCTTACTGTTCATCCTATACATCATACCCATCATGACCCAGACGATCTCCCACTTCTTTTAGCCTCATCCAAGAGATGTACCTGATGCTAAGTATCCTTGAGGACTTTAAGAGCAAAAGAGAAGAATTTTCTCTTCCCCCTACTCCTACTCCCACACATTAAAATAACAAGTGAAGGGAGACTGCGTGGCTCAGTCCTGAAAGCAACTGACTCTTGATTTCAGCTCAGGTCATGTTCTCAGGATCGCGAGATTGGGCCCCACTTCGAGCTCTGCCTTGAGTGTGGACCCTGATTAAGATTTTCTCTCTTCCCTCTCCTTCTGCCCCTTCCCCCTTAAATAAATAAATAAATAAATAAATAAATAAACAAATAAACAAACAAACAAATAAAAATAAATAAATAGAAGAGGTGAAAGCAGCCAAGAGGGGTACAGGTTGAAGAGGGAATCGTTCACTAAAACAGGAAACACTAAGAAGAAAATACTGAATAATGGGTTAAAGATCATGAAATCAGTACTATAATGAATTCAAGGTAATTGTGAGAGAGCAAAGTGTAGATGTTGAGTAACCAGTTACATACAGAGTTGAAGTCATTAATAATGTTTTTACCTAGAAAGATAAATTTTAGAGTCCTCATTGTTATTACCATACTTGGAGGACTACAGTCACAAGGCTGTTAAGTATCAGTATCATTCTGCCTTAAAGTTCTGTCATTGAAAAATCCTGTGCAAATGGCTCCACTATAGCTCAAGCATACCAACTTCTCTCTCCCTCTTCAAATCCCTGATATCTCATTCCCAGTCTCCAGAAATAGCCTCATATACTCTTGTCTCCTTTTCCAAGCACAGTTTCTTGTCCCTGAAAGATATGTTTTCTCCAAAAACGGGACCTTATAAATCAAATCACTACTTTGATCCAGCCATCCTAAATGCTCTATTTAAAATGCATTGCTGTTGTTCATAACAGTATTGCCTAGGCCTTGAGTGGTCTGGGCTCTGCCTATGTTTTCCACCTCATCTTGTTATACATCCTTCTGTGCTCCATCAGTATTGTTTCGGTGCTTTCCTTGCACCAGTCTCCTTCTCCTGCAGGGATTTCTGTGTATCTTACATAGATTAGTCATTCTACCTCCTTCCCATAAAATATGGACCTGTATAGTTTCATCAAATCAATCATTTTGAGTTACTACTGCATACTCTAAAGTGCACTGCACACAGGGAGGAAAAAGGGAAGAGTAACTAAGATGTAAATGGCCATTCAAATATGAATAGAAGAGTCTGAGTGTAGTCATAAAACAAAACACTTTGGAAAGGTATTTCTAATAGTCTAACAAGAAATTATTATACTAAGTTATATTGTGGGAGCACTTACTTTTCCACTGAGGAGACAGCCATGAAATAGTCTGGTTCTTTTATTTATTTGCTTTTGGCTCAGTTATCCAGTTTTATTAATCTTTTAGTCTCGAAATTTGAGAGGGTGTCATGTATCACATACTGTTTTTCTTGTTACACTTTCATTGAAGATGATCTCTATTTCCTCTAATTTAAGGCAGTCTTTTTTAATAGAAATAAAGCGACTGTTACTTTTATAATTATGCCCCTTGGTCTTTAGGTAGACAAGTAAAATGATTTCTAGATTACTTTAATGAGCAAAACTAGATGTAATTGAAGAGATTAGATTTTTTTTTTTTAAATCTGAGGAACTTGTATATGCTTCATGAATTTTAGCTGTTTAAATGGACAAAAGGATTCTTGAACCGTTTATGGTTTTTCGATTTGGGAGCTTTACAGGTTTCTTTTTTTGTTAAGTACTAAAAGCCTGCGCTTATAAACATTATGAGTAAGACCAATTTTCAAGCTAATAGTTCCAGGTATTTCAGGCTGAATATATGAAATATAATTGTATACCAGATAGATTAATAATGTGCTAATACCTTGGGAGCATGTGCTCAGAAAATTTAGAATCTATTTTAATTATAATACTATATTTAAAATATATATTGATTATACTAATTGGGTAGATTTTATCTGTCCAAGAAAAAGCAATATTGGTAATTTACTGCTGCTCCTGAACTTTTCTCTATTTTACTATATATGACCAAAAGCCACAAAGTAGAAATTAGTCACTGAAAACAGAAACCACTTGTAAAAACCCTAATATATCACTATCTTTATGATGTTTCTGAGTCTCCTGAGATTCGTATTATATCTATCATTTCCGTAGTAATTTGTAATTGATCGAAAACATTTTCTCAACTATTCTCCAAAGCTGCTGCACCATTAGGTGCAGACTTTACAAGATATGGGACGGACCAGATTTGCTTGGGCTCAATGTTGCATCTACAGTAACTTGCCCGCTAACCAAAAACATTAAAAATAAGCTGAATTATTTATTTTGCCTAATGAATTGCCTATCTGTAATGTAGCTATCCAGGGAAGCAACAGTAAGATAAAAATAAAATATCAAAATTATTAATATCTGTACTTGACTATAGCTTTATTTTGAACAGGATTTAAAGAAACGGCTCTTGGGCGCCTGGGTGGCTCAGTTGGTTAAGCGACTGCCTTCGGCTCAGGTCATGATCCTGGAGTCCCTGGATCGAGTCCCGCATCGGGCTCCCTGCTCGGCAGGGAGTCTGCTTCTCCCTCTGACCCTCCCCCCTCTCATGTGCTCTCTCTCATTCTCTCTCTCTCTCAAATAAATAAATAAAATCTTAAAAAAAAAAAAAAAAAGAAACGGCTCTTAATCTTATTGAAAAAAGAAAATGATTATATGAATTTTATATTCACTTTCTAAATGAACAAAAGCTAAAAACATACTTGAAAATAGCCACTGATTGCGTTTAATAATTATCTTAACCTGTGGATATGAAAATAATGGCTTCTCAGTCCCAGACTCTTGTGATTTTTAGTGAGATCTTTGTACATTAATCTTTGTTGATGATTTTAAAGCTCATAGTTTCATATACATCAGAAATTAGTAAAGTATATGTTTATAAACTATTTTGTGATCTCATCTGTTCTTTTTTTCCAATCGTCAAGTATTCAGCAGCATGAACATAGTTTATGAGTCCATTAATAAACATTTCAAGGTACTTCCAAATGTCTGAGATAGCCTTGGGCCTTTTATAAATCATCCCATAAAACACAGTCTAATAGCATCTTTAGGATATAACATGACCATTTAACTAAGTCATTTAAAAAAAGAAAACAATGAAATTTAAATGCATTTCTGTGATAAATATGAATAAATATACATATAAAAATTAAGGAAGGAAGGAGTTCCAACTGCTTTTCTTACTCCTGTCCATTGGATATACTAGATGTCCTTTGAAATAAGGTAATGCATATAATGTTCCATTTATATAATCAGACATTTTTAAAATAAGCTTTGGGTTTCCTTTGATAAATGTGAATCTGTATTACATTGGCATGGCTGTTCTTTTCAACTGGCCTTTACTAACACCAAAGCTTTTTTTGACTTTTATTTTATATTGGAAAAACTCAGTTCAGACCAGTAGTGACAAACAATTCCATTAAAATCAGTAAGCCACGTAAAGTTTTGTTTTGTTCTCTTAAATGCAAATTACACAATATAAATCTTCTGCTTAAAATCCTCCAATAGCTTTCTATTGTCTAACGGACAAAAAGCCTAATTACTTAGGCTAACCCTTAAGTATATCTGAACCTTGGCTGCCTTTCATTCTTCCTCCTTTTCCTCTGGCCACCTTGGCACTCATTCAGTGGCTTTTCAGAACATTCCGCATACATGTTTCCCCCCTTCTGCCATACTTCATCAGGAATTTTAAGGTTCAACTGTCATGATGCCTTCCAGTGCTGTCTCCCACCTCCCATTTAGCCACTGCCATCAACTAAAAGGGTCAGCCTCATGAAGACAAAGATTGTATCTCTTCCGTTCACCATAATATAGCCGGCACTTAGTACAATACTAGGAGGTAAACATACACTTATTAAATGAATGAACGTCTAATTAGTGATGCTGGCGATACACTTAACCTGGTAGTAACAGCGAGTGCATTAGCATCTTCACTGCTGTCACAGGTCGACTTCTCTTTTGTGGTCATTTGGTAAAGTTCACAAAACTCCTTTGCATACGCTACCCTATTCTGATCCTGGCAATAGTCTTTGTGAGGTCAGCAGTGTTTTCCTTAGTTTTTCAACATGAGAGTTGAGATCTGAGGCTAGAAGGAGAGGGAAAATGAAGTCCAACAAGAAAAACTAACATCCATGCATTCTGAGATTAACTACAGCCATTGTTTCCGTTAACCAACAGAAAATGTGTTTATTATTAACTTCCTGCATTCCTTCCACATCTGAGACAGAGGTCTATAGACAGTGACAACTATTTTTAGATTTTGGATTAAATATGTATTTCATAAACTCAAAGTAGTCAGTTTTCTCTGTACATTACTAAATCTATCATTTATTATCTTTTTCTAAAACTTGCCTGAGCTTCCTCTCCTCTTACTTGTGTTACTCCTTTCCTCTAATCAGTGCTAATGGCTTGCTAAATTTAATACTGATAAAAATTATTTTCAAATGATAAGAAGACACCAAAATGAATTTTTTGCTTTATCACTTAAAAACTAAGTCATGTTCATTGGTTGACTGAGCTGCCACTATTTAGATATACATATAACTTTCTTAAGCTCACATTTCTGTAAATAAAATGGAACATATATGTTGAGAAATTAGCTAAACTACTCCATAATATTGCTGCCTTGACATCCATTTTCTGTGGCCAAGTTGATTAATGGGGAGACTAAACTGACATTAAACCTTCATGCAAGCACATGCCCTAGATAACAGCTTGCAATTACAAGTAAATGTACATTCCTGATATGACTCCCCAAGTGCCGTTGTGATATAAGTACTCTCCCTCACAGGTGGAGGTTATTCCCTCAGTGCATCCTATAGATAAGACCTTCACCCAAGCTTACCAAAAGCCCGCTCTTTCTGGTTTGAATTCAATCATCCAACCTTAGCCTGGAAGCCCAAAGCACTCCACCCTCAGACCCTGATAAAGGAATGTGCTCCTGGGTCCTGTACCTCTTTTTGCCTGCACCCTGCCTTGACTTCCCAATGGGTGGCCCCTTGAGAAGACTGTGTAGTTCCTCCGGGGCCTGTGAATAATAAACTTCTCTATTTCAATATCCTTGTGGTCTTTTGTTGAACATGGCCCACAATCTGACAGTCTGGCCTCTATTTAACAAATGCCAATTGTTAAAAGTCAAAACAACAGATTATATTAGATTTCTATTATATGTACCCTAATTTAATTTATGCCTATGTACATGGTTAAAATTATTTTCTTTACAAAGTATGACTAGACATAGTATTTCACTTTAAGAAGTAATGACTTGGGGTACAGGCAAAGTTAAATAGAAACGAAAGAGAAAACACTGAATCAATGTTGGGTATATAAATTTATTATGCCACAAGTACTCATAAGATGAAGGCAATAAATGGAAGCTCTTAGAAATGCAACATATCATGACTGCCACACTTGTTCAAATCTAAGATACCCTCAATTGAAAGACGCATCACTCTCACATGTAGGACTACAAAATAATAATAATAATAATAATAATAATAATAATAATGGTACTGTCAATTAAGCAATGACACAGTGGCTTAATGAAGCACTCTCAAGATGTCTCACACTAGCCTAATGTGGTGTTCAAAACTTTTCAAGAAATTTGTCAGTATTTTCACCTTCAGTTTTATTGCCTAGCATGTTCTACCCAATTTCCTTAGAAATATGTCTATAACAAAACATACTATGATTTTAACTACTGCTTCCTATCTTCCTTTCCAAGTCCTGTAAACCACATTGCTGCTTTGCAAATAAATATGGAATTGTTAGTTATCCATTGACATGCATTTTCTTTACTGATATATCAAATTGCATCTACTGTTTTCTCAGACCTTTATGTATACCTAATAATCATTTTTTAAATGTCCCGTGTCACATTTTGTAAGACATTTGAAGAGCAATTAAATCCAAAATCATATTTCAAAAGTTGCATATAAATTGAAGTGAAAAGTGTACGAAAATATTATGACTAATATCATACATGTAAAGAAAATTTCAACAACTTCAAAATGGCTGCTCAGCAAAAAGCAATTGTTAGGTACCACCAATTGTACATGTCCCAAATTCAGAAAATTCAGAGCTACGACGTGTGTGTGTGATTGGGGGGAAGGAAGGGGAGAGAGAGAAGTGGGACTTGAGAAAAATTAAACATTATATGAAGCAGGTGAGTGGACATAAAAGCCAGGGCAATAGCATTATATTCATATCCTATGATGCTTTTTCCTTCTATACATTAATGCTTTTCATTGAAATGAGAATAAAAAATGATAAAAGTAAATGTTTCTAATATTTTGTTTGTTTTTCACAAATATGTAGAATGAAAATTATTTGAGGGGCGCCTGGGTGGCTCAGATGGTTAAGTGTCTGCCTTCGGCTCAGGTCATGATCCCAGGGTCCTGGGATCGAGTCCCACATCGGGCTCCCAGCTCAGCGGGGAGCCTGCTTCTCCCTCTGACCCTCTCCCTTCTCATGCTGTTTCTCTCTCGCTCGCTCTCTAAAAAATAAATAAATAAAATCTTAAAAAAAATTTTGAATTGTTGAATACACATATATAATCACAGGCCTATAAAAATATATATATACATTTTACAATGAGTAATAGTAATAAAAATTGCATCAAATTTAGCTTTCTAAATGACACAGTCTGCATTACAGGTGCAAACACTTGCATAAAATTCAAATTATCATCAGGAAAGATTAGGTAAAAATGTACAATCCAACATACTAACATACATTTTTTTTTTTTTTTCTGAAGGGCAAATACAGTCCTCACATATGCAAATGCACATTGCTCTGATTACTCTGTTGCATGTTCATTGAAAGAATTTATGAAGCAATTAGGGTAACTTGTTTGCATTATTCAAAACTCAACACATATGACTAAACTTGATCACATCTTTGGTTCTAAACAGATTATTGCCTATTGATAGTGAATGATTGTAGAGCTCTATTTCATGAAGAAGAGTGAATGCTGCATACTGTACTTGCTGATTACTTGTGTAAATATGTAATTTTTTTCTTACAAAATCAACTCTTTCAAAAGAGATCTGACTTCTTTCATCCTTAACTGTCTCATAAGTCACACCTATGCTTGTCTTTCTGAGAACTACTGACCTGAGCTCTCTCTTTCACTAAGTCGTCAGTGACACAGAGTGACTCAAACTTAATATTTAATATCTCTGTCAAATAAGGTCATATCTTATTGCTTATTCTGAAACATGTTAAGTATATTCCATTGTCCAGAAAGGGAGCAAAGTCCTGTCTATTAATATACAAGGCAAAATTGCTTTTCTAAATGCTTCTAAAAAATATAACAAAACAACGCTTCAAAAAAAACCCTTTAATTCCAAAATATTTCTCTTTTATTATTTTCTTTTACAATATTACACCTACACACTTGCAAAACAATTTTACTCAGATTTGTATTGACCTTCTACAACTATTATTTTTGGGGAAAATTATTCAACTGTTCTACCCAGTAAAACAGAAATATTAGCAAGCATTGAAAAATGATCCAGTATCAATCTTTGAAAAATATTTATTAACCACAACAAATGGATTTTTTAAAGATTTTATTTATTTATCTATTTGAGAGACAGAGCAAGTGAGAGAGAACATGAGCGGGAGGGGAGAGGGGCAGAGGGAGAAGGAGAAACAGATTCTCTGCTGAGAGGAAGGCACAACGTGGGTCTCTATTGCAGGACCCCAAGATCATGAACTGAGCGGAAGGCGGATGCTTAACCAACTGAGACACCCCGGCGCCTCACAACAAATGGATTCTTTACTGAAATATTTTCACATTTAATACTATAATATCAATTGTGAATATCTATAATGATGTAACATTTCTGAAAAACTTTGCCCACAAGATCCCCTTTCCATTGACAAATCTCACATACAATTTTTCTCTGTAATGTGTTATGAAAATGTTAACATATAAGTTATTTCTGAAATACTGAACACATTTAAAAATAGATTATATCATTGATCATCTGTGAAATCTAGCCTAACATTTGCAAAGACCTTTATAAGTACACTCAGAAGGAAGTGTTTTTTTTTGTATTATTTTCAATAAGATATTTCAAGAGTTCATTTTGAATTTTATTTATCAGTTGATTAATAAATCATAAAAGTTTCATAAATATTTAAAAATTTAAAAAGTATATATAGTAATAAAACCAGGAGAAAGCCTAAGAGATTAAGTATACCTCCAAGAATGTTGAGCAAATAGAAAAGTAAATGGCACCACAGGAAAAATATAAAAGGATTAGAGAACAAAGCTATAATATCTAACAAGCACGAAAGAATACTTTCCAAGTTATAGAAAAACTTGCACCATTAGAACAAAAGACAGGTTGAATCAAGCAAGATGAATTGAACAAGATCACTATTTTCCACATATTACTGAATTTTCAGAAAATCCTCACATCTATCAGAAATAGGAAAATATAAATATACAAAAGAAATAAGAATTGGAATAGCATGAGACCTGTTATCAGACAAACCAAATATTAGAAAAACAATGAACCAAAGATCTTAAAAAATTATTTTGAACTTAAAAGTCAATATCCATCCAAAAAAAAAAAAAACAAATACATGAGAACAAATCAAGATATCCTGACATGTAACGCTCATGTAATTAACTTCTGAAGAAGTGCAGAGATGTTGAATTACCATGTTGTACACCTGAAAGTAAAGTAACATTATCTGTCAACTATACTCAAATAAAAAAAGAATTTCAATATTTTGCCAACTTTAAATCATATATAAAAAGTAAACAAAGGATATACTTTTCAAAAGGAGAGGAAACTGGAAAGCAGAATATGTGGGTTACATAAAAACAGACAACATAAAAGGGGAAATGAAAAGGAATCCCGTGATGATGGCTTTGAAATAATCCTTACAGGAATCATTCTAAGTTGGAACAAGAACATAATAGAGAATTCTACTTTAAACAGAAATATACAATAAAATAAATTGCATTGCCTAGATACTCTAGAGTCACATTCTAGAAGATCTTCATAATATGCTAAGCAAAGCATGTTTCTTTTCTCAGCAAGGTAAAAGAAAAAAAAAGGCAATTGGACTGCTAGTGAAGGAAAAAAGAAAGTCATATTACCAAGTTATAGTCCAAATATAAAGCAAATACCACTTAGTATGGTTTTTGAGCATTGAGCATTACAATAAATGGGAATGTCATTTATTCTTGCAATTTAAATAATTTTGAACTTTTAGAATCAGTATCTAGAATAGGAAATTATGGTAACTGAACAAATTTAAAAGCAGTGTAATATTGATAATGTAAAAAATAAATAGTGCATTATCAGTCTTTGCTGTTATTTCAAATTAACATGACCCACTGAGGGCAGGTGCTAATATTGCTTAAATAACATTTTATATTTGGGGTGACTCTAAAAACCACCAACCTGATAAACTTAAGTCCTTCTCAGCCACCCCTTCACCATCTTTCCCCAACCTCTCTGTAAACTCCCTTAGCTTCTGTGACCGACTTCAACGTTCATCCTTTGTATTGATAATGTACTAATACACTAAATAATTACAATATGTTGGGCAATAGAGACTTTTCATGACACTTATAAAACAGAAAAAGATGAATAACAGATTTTTCACTGCAGTGATGTAAATCCTACAATAGATATAAACACGTTTGATAGGAAGTTTATAGAAGTTGTCGTCAGTACCTCTATTTGGCCACCTCTAAAGAATGGTCATAACTTCTATTTATAGAAATAGTCTATAACCTCCATAATCTCCCTTAACTCTCAATAGAGACTTAAATATCAACCCAGTCATTTATAAAACTCATCCTTGTCAGCTTGCATATTCTCTGTGAGTCTCGATTTCCTTCCTTGGAAAACAGGCTTATCAAGATACAATGATAAAAAGTTTTTATTAAGATTTTATCTGAAAAATGGCACATACCCTGGTGTCTGGAACAGAGTAGATAATTCATCAAATATACATATTTCCACTAGCAATCATTAAGCAATTATAAATTATAGGCATAAATTGAACAAAGGCATTATTTGGCCATTAGACTACTAAAAATATTTTTTTTTTCAATGTGCCACATTTTTCAAAAAAAAAACACTTCAATATAATTTTGTATTTATTTGCCATTATAAAATTGTGGGGGAGATATTTTCATTCATAGATCTAAGTATAACATGAATAGAATGTTTGGAATGACATAATATACTTTGGCATGGTTGATTAGGTTTTTTTATACTATACCTGCATATTTCCAGGTACCAAAGACAACTGTAACGTAAGTTTTATCATTTTTCACTGATATAGCATTATCCCAGCAATTCTATCACTTTTTCATATTCAGGTTTGTTTCCCCTCTGAGAGGTTGACGGGAGCACAAGTATACTCCTGTAGTTCTCCTACTTCAGCCATTTTTCCTGACAATATACTTAGGTCTGGTGCTTCTCTGGCCAGGTAACAAACCAGAATGCCATTGAGTCTCACTTCAAAAATTATTCAAAATGGAACAGCATTCTGAGACCTCATTTTTAACATGTCAGTAGCAAGCTTAGTAAAAAAAACTAAACATAACGAGAAGGCATAATGTTCATATCATGTCGTGATGCGTGTTTATACACATTTTTAAACATTCCCCATAGTACAAAAATATTGTTTCTCTTAGGTATGTATCTTTCAACTGTTGTGCTTCGGCTTCTCCTGTGCCTGATGTGAGATCAGCCTCTCGCACAGTTAACCTCAGACGGTGAGGGCTGTATCAGGGATGTCACTGTAATGGTTTGATACTAGTGGTGGGGAAAGAAACAACACTATGAATTCAGATGGGGGTATAGACGAATATACAGCTCTCTTTTCAGTAATATCTTCTTGTTTTATTTCATGAGAAAATGTGTTTTTATGTGAAATGAAGTAGTTTTTTATGTACTTACTAAAACAGAGTTCATGCTATTACTAATTAAAATACGAAGAGGCTAATAACTCATTAGGGATCAAATATATAATATCAACACTTTTAACAAATTAAATGTGAATTGTTAAATCAAATTAAGAGAGAGGTTTAGGAAATGAGAATGAATGTGTAGGAGAGGAAGAATTTTACTCTGTCCTTCAATATTCTTCTACTAGACTAAGAATTAAATTGACATGAGACAGATTAACGTGAAAAAATAAAATTTAATTTTGTACATACTGGGAATACATGCAGACATGAAATTCCAAAGACAATCAGTCAAAATGAGGACTACATATAGGGGCACCTGGGTGGCTCAGTTGCTAAGCATCTGCCTTCAGCTCAGGTCACGATCCCAGGGTCCTGGGATTGAGCCCCGCATCGGGCTCCCTGCTCTGCAGGAAGCCTACTTCTCCCTCTCCCACTCCCCCTGCTTGTGTTCCCTCTCTCCCCGTGTCTCTCTCTGTCAAATAAATAAATAAAAATCTTTTTAAAAAATGAGGAATATATGTCATCACAAACTAAGGAGAAGGGGGTAGGGGTCCAGTACTTCAAAGGGAAGGAATGCAATTCACAGAAAAATGTAGAAGAGTACATGTTTAGTAAACAAAAGTTTGCCGAGCCATTCAAAAACAATGAGACATAGAGAGGACTTTGATTAAATAGGCCTTGCTAGGTTCTTCCCTAAGATACCTAGTTCATATTATAACATAGTTATTTATGGTGATAGCTTTCTTCAGTGAGCAAGTACTTTCTTTAAATTCTTCCTTTTTCATAAGGATACCTGGGTGGCTAATTCAGTTAAGTGTCCGAATCTTGATTTTGGCTCAGGTCATGATCTCAGGGTTGTGAGATCGAGTCCCACATAGGGCTGCAGACTGAGCATGGATCCTGCTTAAGCTTCTCTCTCTCTCTCCCTCTTCCTCTGCCCCTCCCCTCATGTGATCGCTCTCTCTCTCTCTCTCGAAAATAAATAAACTCTTTTTTTTTTTTTTGTAAAAGTGTCTTCAGGAACAAATATTTCACGATAGTGTCCTATATATCATACCAAAGCATGAGCAGAAAAAGGAAAAAAAAATAGTAGAATTCTATCAGAATTAAAAATGTTGGGGCGCCTGGGTGGCTCACGCATTAAGCGTCTGCCTTCGGCTCAGGTCATGATCCCAGAATCCTGGGTTGGAACCCCGCATCAGGCGCCCTGCTCGGCGGGAAGCCTGCTTCTTCCTCTCCCACTCCCCCTGCTTGCGTTCCCTCTCTCTCTGTGTACCTCTCTGTCAAATAAATAAATAAAATCTTTATAAAAAAAGAATTAAAAATGTTTATGCACAAAAGACATTAACCAGAGAGCGAAAAAAGACAACTGTAAAACAGTTTTTAATTTTTTTAAGTTTTTATTTAAATTCCAGTTAGTTAACATACAGTATAATATTAGTTTCAGGTGTACAACAAAGTGATTCAATACTTCCCCATGTCACCCAATGCTCATCCTTAACAAGTGCACCCCTTAATTCCCATCACCTATTTAACCCATCCCACCACCCGCCTCCCCTCTGGTAACCATCAGTTTATTCACTATAGTTAAGAGTCTGTTTCTTGGTTTGCCTCTTTCTTTTTTCCTCCTTTGCTCTTTTGTTTTGTTTCTTAAATTCTTTTAGGCAGTTGCTGGGGAAGGAGGAGGTGTCAACGTTTCTTTCTGTGTCTTTTGGGCCTTGATTATTTTCAGCTAAACATAATCTGTGTGTTAGTGTGGCCCACCTTAGGCTGCCTGCCCTTGGCCCCTACAAATGGATTCAGAATTTCCTGATTTCTATGGCACACAAGCAAAAATACACACAAAACACTGATTTTTCTTTCCTTTTCTGATGGAGAAAATAAGTTTTACAAAGAATAGTTATTGTTAAAAGCATTATCTGAAATTAGGACTCCAAAATACTAATTATATACAAACAAAAGGAAAAAAAAAAATTGTCAAAATACTTCAGTACAAACTATCCCCTGACAGTGTACCTAATGTCACAATCTGGAAAGTATTTGCACTAATATGAGACTGGCATGCCAAAAATGATAGTTAATAAAGGATTTACAAAATCTCTGTATAAAACAAAATATGACTTTAAGTCTAGAAAAAGATAAGAAAAGGTTTTGTCATTTCAAATGGTAAAATATAGTGAGGGCAGGTCAAAGGGCCGTAATGATTTTAAGAAATGGTGGATTGGCAAAATTCAAAGCTGTATTGAGACAATAATAATTTGAATGGACACAGTGCTAAAACGTATAAATCTTAGAATCTCAGAATGCAAAGAAATATTATAAAGACCACTCTTAAGATTTTTCTTGGGAAACTGATGTCACCCAAAATTTTATACCTAAACTTCTCTTATTGTTTGAAGGCCACCAAATTACACATTCATATATTTCAGGCCAAGAGAAATGTACAATATATATAACCTCTAAAAAAAGTTAAAATCCTAGAGATTGAGAGAAAATTGAGAGTTTATAGTAGGCAGTCTCTAAGAAGATCCCCAATGATCCTTCCTGGTATTCATGTCCTCATGTACTCCCTTCCCATTGAGTGTACACAGGTCTTACTGACACACTTCTAATGAGAAGAATATGACAGATGGAACGTTACACATCATTTACCAAGATTAAGCTAAAAAAGACTGTGGCTTCCATATTGACAATTCTCTAAATCTCTCTCGGATCTTTCATGCTAGGGGAAATAAGTTGCCATTTTGTGAGGAGATCTCCAGCTATGGAGAGGCCCAGATAGCATAGTAAAGAAATGAGGTTCTGAATCCAAAAGCCTGCAAGGAACAGACACATGCCAACAACCAAGTGAGTGACTGTTTAAGCCAGTTCTTTGGCTATTGTCAATCTTTCAACGGATGCAGCATTGGCCAACTGCTTGACTGCAAAATCACAAGAGCTCTTGAGCTAAATGTACCTGGCTAAGCTGCACCCAGATTCCTTGTCCACACACACAGTATGGATAATAAATATTTGTTTTAAGCTGTTAAATTTTGGAAAAATTTGCTACTCAGCAATAGATAACTAATACAGGGTCCATAAAGGACTCATAATTGTGATTGTTTTTGATTAAAATATTTGTTAGTGGGCGCCCGGGTGGCTCAGTTGGTTAAGCCTTCGGCTCAGGTCATGATCCTGGAGTCCCAGAATCGAGTCCCACATCGGGCTCCCTGCTCAGTGGGGGATCTGCTTCTCCCTCTGACCCTCTTCCCTCTTGTATTCTCTGTCTCTCATTCTCTCTCTCAAATAAATAAATAAAATCTTTTAAAAATAAAATAAAAAAATAAAAAATCTTTAAAAAATAAAATAAAATAAAGTATTTGTTAGTAAATATTAAAATATTAAAATATTAATAATAAAATATAATAAATATATAATAAATATATATATTATATTTAGTAATATAATAAATATAATAATAAAATATTAAAACAGTTAAATAACAATAAGTCTGATTTGAATTTACAGTTGTAATTAAAGAGTTAAATTTAAATATTTCTCTTAATGCACATACTATAATCTTGCCCTGTACCCTATGCTTACAGATTATATGTGGAGATACAAGTTTTAATTACTTGAAACTGGTTCTCTTTATCTTATGATTATATAGTAATTGAATTATTTCTACTTTAATGAGCAGTTTTCATCTTTATGCATGCGTTTTGTTCTTGAGAGATTTACTACTTTACTACTTTTTTTGGACATTATACAAATACATGGGCATATTTATATAACAAACACATACACACATATTTATAATGGGACAGTACTTCTTGAGTTTGGTTAAATAATCTGAAATTCAAATTTGAGATTTAGCAATAACAACCATTTGGAAAACTAGTCTCCATATCTTTTTTAAATTAAGGTATGTTGTAATCATTTAATATTTTACATGGAAAGATATTAAGCACATTGAATTATTGCTGTTCTATTAGTATATTTAAATAACTCAATATAGTAACAAGTTTATTCAAAATTCTAAAATATACACTACAAAACCCTAATGGATTTAAGAACTTGTGTGCCAGTTTACTCCCATAAAAATAATAAACTCAATTCAAGAAATATAGGCCTGCCACAAAACATGTATGATATTAATTTAGCATTGCATGGAGTTTCATGTAATAGCTCTATTCTAGATTTTTAGTAATGTGAATTGAGAACAATCACGCTGCACATAGTTATAAGCCTGCATTGCTTCAAATTGTTTGCTATTTTATAGCAGATAATCATTTGTGTAACGTGCATTTTTATTAGTATCTTCTGCATTTGCTATTGTTTAACATTAAAGGAATTAAGAAAATATTTACTCTTATATGTCTCCTCTGCTATTAAATAATCACATCCTATTTAAATATCCTTAAGATATTTGAATATTTAATGATAAAATATTTTTATGACAAAATATGCATTTCATTTAAACACTAATTATAGAGAAAGAAGAACAAAGAAAAAAGTCACATAATGGAAGACTCAGATTGACATTTTTTCTTAGAAAATTATTTAAACTCAACCATAATTACCTCAAACTCTCCCTCCTAATGTATTTCTGACAACATACTCGACAAAGGATATTAAAAATAAAGTTCACATAGTGATTCTTCACCTATGACCATTTAATTAAAGCATTTGAATCAACCTGCAATACTGCATTACATATCTTGTAAATAAAGCCAAGTCCACTGTAATAAAATTTTATAAAAAACATTCTTACTATTTATGTTTTAACCAGAGTTAAATGTTGACATAGGCATTATTTTAATATATTTTCTAACAAGATCCTTTACAAATTGGAAAACTGGATACTAAACAATTTTCTAATGAAAGAAACAGGTAGCCAGTTAATTTTGATTCAAACTTTTGATGTAATAAATAATCTGCAGTTCGTAATGGGGAACATTAGCAATAATTTTTCAAATGTGTTTTGTATTATAACCTTAAAATAATCCAGAGCCACATGGTTGATCCCAAGTAAGCCTATTCAAATACTGAGACAAATGGCAACTACTTTAAGAAACACATGCTTTAAAATCTTAATAACGTTCCTTATTATATATCATTTTTAACCTAAAGGAAAAAAAGTGCTTGGTATAAGTTGAAGATATTTCACTTACTCAAATGTTTAATCAAATTTGAATTTCAAGTAACTATGTAGAGTAAAATTTAATTATAATAACCAGTGAATTAAAATATTTTCCTTTTTTTAAAAAGAACTACATTATTTTAGAATACCTAGACCAAAATACATGTTCTTAAAAATTATTAAGAACACTAAATCCTGAAACAGCTCAGTAGATATGAAGTTGTAGGAAATAAAGTGATAACCATTTGATAGAGTGTATCATTTATTAATTTAATGTGTCCCTAATTGTTATAGTCAGAACCATGGGAATAGAGTTGAAATTTAAAATCTAAAGGAGTCAACCAGGAATTCTGGGCTTAGAACATTATTGGCTTATCAACCTAACTATATATTAAACTTTTTGATACAACTGACTAGGTAGCAAAAGTCCAGAACACTGATTCTATTTCAATAATGAAACTTAAAGATATATTAGTAAGAAGAAAATGTAGCTTTAAAAGTGTTGTAGGCTCTATCTTTTCCATTTTCATCGGTTTAACATAAGCTTTCAAGGTTATAATAATTGTAGCAGGAACAACAGAAGTCACATCTCTAATAGGATTTGAAAAAAGGCAAACAAGAATGTCTCTTTTCTCTGATATCAGATGACCCCAAAATGTGTTGATGATAATTATTTTATAACCAGTGAATATTCAGTACCACTGAGAACTTATTCTGGGCATTAAATCATGCTTTCCACAATTTCTTTTTAGAGATCAATCTAGTTAACAATTGTCTATATCATGTCCTCTCACCACTTCAATTCACAAGCAATAATTTTGGTTTTGTTGAATATCTACCCCAGCCCCTTTTCTTTCTTTCTTTCTTTTTTTTTTGAAGATTTTATTTACTTATTTGAGAGAGAGAGAAGAGGGAAAAGCAGACTCCCCGCTGAGCAGAGAGCCCAAAGTGGGGTGGGGGTAATCCATCAATCCCAGGACCCTGAGATCATGACCTGAGCAGAAGGCAGACGCTTAACAGACTGAGCTACCCAGGTGCCCCTCTCAGTCCCTTTTCAATATACAAGTGATAAATTAAAAGTTTCATAAAAGATTAAATATATTTTAAAAATCAAAAGCATAAAATAAATTCAAAAGCATAAAAAGTAAATTCTTCCTTCTTTATTTGCACTCAATTCCTCAGAAATAGAGAACATTTTTATTATGCCTCTTTTCAGTCATTACTACTGCATTTATTTACATTCATATATGCATGTGCAAAACTCTCTTTTATACAAAATAGATTTTTTATATATTTATATGTGATTATCAGTAAAGTTTCTTGGAGACCTTTGGGTAAAATGTACCTTATTTCATCTTAAAGTTTGTATGGTGTTCCACGAGCACTTTTAATGAACTGTCTTAGTCGACTATAATATACATATAGAAAATGAAACAAATGTTAAATATACAGCTCAATGAACAAATACTAAGTGAACATATTTTTGTAATCACTGTAGATGGATAAAATAGAGAACAATACCAGCTTTCCAGAATCCACCCTCATTTCCCCTTAGGCCTACTAAAGCACTACCTACCCAACCCAATCACAGTCCTAAGTCATACAGAAATTACTTTTGACTACCATTATGTTTGTAAGATTTATTCTTATTATTGAATTTATCAGAATTTAATTCATTTTAATTGCTGAAGTGTACTCCATTACATAAATATATACCTATTTATTTAGCCATTTTATCATTGATGGGCATTTCAGGTTTTCCTAGTTTTAGATATTATGAATAATGCTGCTTTGAAAATTCTTGTACATGAATTTTGGTATCCATTTATAAGCATTGTGTTATGTGCAGGCCTAGGAGTAAAACTGCTAAGTTATAAGATCAGCTTAAGTAGATATTGCCAAAAAGATTTCCAAAGTCATTAATTTATACTCCCTCCAGCATTTTATGACACCATTTGATTCTAACCCTTGTCAACATCTGGTGTTGTCAGTCTTATTAATTTGTAGTCATTCCCGTGACTATATAGTGGTATCTCATTTGGGTTTTAATTTACATTTATTTCATTATTAATGAGGTTGAAACTCTTTCATATAATTTGTAATTGATTGGGCATTTAACCAAGCATACAATTTATTGGGCATTAGGCTTTCTGTATGTATAAATCTATGGTGGGGGGAAGGAGAGACTGTTATCTTTCTTTTCCCAATTGATACAGAAATTCTTTATATAATCTTGTTATGTATTCTTTCTTTTACATGTATTGTTAATACTTTCTTTGATTTTGTAGCTAGCTTAGTCACTCACTTAATGGGTTTTTTGATGAACAGATGTTTAAATTCAATGTACTGTAGTTTAACAATCTTTCCCATTATCATTTTTTTACCCAAATAAGAAAATTTTGCCTACTCCAAGGTCATGATTAATTTCCCATCTTATCTTTTAGATCAATGGTTCTCAAACAGGCATGATTTCACACACACACACACACATACACACACACACACACACACACACACACCTCTCTGGGTACATTTGGCAATATCTGGAGATATTTTTGACTATCACACCCAGGGATTTATGCTATTGACATCTAATGGGTAGAGTTCAGGGATGATACTAAACATCCTACAATGAACTGGGCAGTCCCACAACAAAGAATTATCAAGTCCAAAATATAAATAATGTCACTGTTGAGAAATCCTCCTCTAAATTCCTCTATTTCAACCTTTCACAATGTAGATTAAAAAAAAACAAAAAAACAAAAAACAAAACAAAACAAAAACAAACAAAAGAAAACCTATCTGGATTTTATGCTGTGCTTGGATACTCTTTGTTTTCCCCTATGGATATGCAATCGTTTACTAAGAAGACCTTCCTTTCTTTACTTCTCTGAAGTTTCAACTTTGTCTTAAATCAAGTGTCTGTATATTAGAAGGGGGCTGTTTCTGAACTTCCAGATTTTTTTTTATTTCTCCATTTTTCCAAGCCTATACCAATGACACTGTCTTAATTGCAATAACTTTATAAAAAATACTTTATATGTGATAGTGTACATCTCTAAACTTCTCCTTCTTTAACTCCTCCCCCTCCTCATTTCATTTCTTCTCCCTTCCTTTACCCTTGTCATGTCTCCCCCTTCCTTCTTTTTGAATGCCTTTGTTCTACATTTTCCACTTACTTGAATGTGAATTGTAATATCAATTTGTCACTTCGCTCCACGAAAGCTGGGGTTATAATTGACATTGAACTGTTTCCATAGATCAAATAGGAGAAGTTGATATATTTCAATTAAGAATCTTTCCATGTATATGGTATTGACCTTCATTTAAATCTTCTTCAATTTCTGCCAGGAATGCTTTAGAGTTTTCTTTGTCATGGATTTGCACTTCTTTTGTTATTCCTATTTACATATCTTTGAAATTTTATTTTATTTTTTTAAAAGATTTATTTATTTACATGAGAGAGAGAGAGAGAGAGAGAAGCAGACATCCCACTCAGTGTGGAGCCTGATGCCCATGCCGAGCTCAGTCCCACAACCCTGAGATCATGACCTGAGCTGAAATCAAGAGTCAGACGCTTAACCAACTGAGCCACCCAGATGCCCCAGATCTTTGAAATTTTAAAAATTATATTGAAAATCACCATTTGCCATTGCAACTGTTAAGTGTATTATGTTAGGATATAAAAATATAATTCATTGTTTTTAATATTTTATTTATTTATTTGACAGAGGGAGACACAGCGAGAGAGGGAACACAAGCAGGGGGAGTGGAAGAGGGAGAAGCAGGCTTCCTGCGGAGCAGGGAGCCTGATGCGGGGGGCTCCATCCCAGGACCCTGGGATGATGACCTGAGCCGAAGGCAGACGCTTAATGACTGAGCCACCCAGGAGCCCCAATATAATTCATTTTTATACTGACTTTATATCTAGTTACCTTACAAAAAAATCTCTTATTAATTCTGATATTTCACCTGTACATTCTTTTTAGTTTTCAGTGTATACAACTATCAAGACAAGATAGTAAATACTAAAAGTGCTGTTCCTTCCTTTTTGAACATTGAACATCTTTTTTTTTCTCTTTATTGTCTTGTTGTAGCTTAAAGGTTCTGATCATCAATTCCAGTATGTGTGGGAGGAGTAGTTTCCCCACACCACCAAGCAATTTAGTTTGGGGAAAGAGTGTGAAGCTTCCATGCCCTCCCCAGGTACGCCATTTTCCCCAAATCTCTACATGCTCACCAACTCAGAAGCTCTTTGAACCCTATCTTATTAGATTTTTATGGAGACTTCATTACATAGGCATGGTTGATTAAATCATCAGACATTGGTGATTGATTCAACCTCTAGCCACAGAAATGCCAAAATTTTAGGAGCTCTGTGCTAGAAATGGGGAGGAAGACCCAATCTATGTATCTTTATAAATCACAATATGACATAGCTCTAGTAGAATTCTGAATAGAAATAAGAATGGTCATATTTTTCTTGTTCCTGGTATCAGGTAGAAATTATTTCAATTTTTTAACATCAAATTAGTTATTTGTTAGATTTTCACAACATTTTGTAAATTTTAACATTTCTTCTCTATTTATGATTTGCTGTGTTATTTTAAATTACAAGTGGATTTAGGTTTTATCAAATCCTTTTAAAATATCTAATGAAAGGAGCATGAAGGGTTTTTTAAATCTATTAATGTAATGAATTACTTTGTTGTTGTATATAATTAAAAAGTATTTCTGAACAAAATTCAACTTTCACATGGTATATTATCCTTTTATATATGATGGATGTCTTTGCTCCTTTTAAAAGTATTTGTGAATATATGTACATAAATATCATTCCTTTTAATGTCACATTTGCTATAGAGATTATGCTGGTATGACAGAATGAATTGGAAAGTATTTCCTTTTTCTCATCAGTGGTTGGGTTTATGTATAACTGATCTTACTGCTTCTTAATGTTTGTTTGAAATCATAAGTGAAATTATTTGTGCCTTGAGTTGTCTTTATGAGAAGATTTTAAGTTTCACTTTCTTTAATAGGTATTGGATTAACCATTTTTTTCTTTGTTAGTCCTGTTTTTCTAGGAATGAGCAGTTTTATCTAAATTTTCAGATTTATTGCTATAAAACTGTTCAAAATATCCACTCAGCATTTTTAATTACTATAGTATCTGTAGTGATGCTCCTCTTTAGTATTAATCACTTTTGTCAGCAGTTTATCAATTTTTATGTCTTTTAAATAAATTTTAATAGAAATTACCCTCTGTTGTGTATATTTATCTTTATTCTTTTCTTCCTTCTGCTTTTTTGACTCATGTATCTTTTGTACTTTAACTTATTCAGAGAGATGCTTAAATAGTGGGTTTTTACACTTTCTTCTTATATGTATTTAAGGATATAAATTTCTTCTTAAGCACAATTTAGCCACATTTACTAATTGTTATTTTTTTCTTATAATTCTATTTATTTATTTGAGAAAGAGAGAGAGAGAGAAAGAGAGAGAGCAAGCAGGGGGAGGGGTAGAGGGAGAGGACCTCAGGTAGACTCCTTGCTGAGCATGGAGCCCGACGAGGGGCTCAATCTCATGAACCCAAGATCATGACTGAAACCAAGAGTTGCATGCTTAACCGAATGAGCCACCCAGGCATCCCTTGTTATTTCTTCTTTGATCCAAGATTTTAGAAATGTATAGCTTAATTTATAGACTTAAAAAGATTATCATTTTGCACTTGTTTTCTAGCTCAATTACACTATGATCAATGGGCATATTCTGTAAGATTTCAATGTAAAAATTGTTGAAATTTCCTTTATAGATTTTGGGAAAACAGAATATGCATTTGAGGTTAGTATTTTATATATGTCAGTTAGGCTTTGAGAGCCAAGAGGAAAAATCTAATTATAACTCTATCACTAAAATTGATAATACTCCATTGAAGAGATGAGTACCATGCATGGTTTCTGTCATAACTATTCAATTCTGTCACTGTAGTGTGCAAGCTAGTATAGATGGTATGCAAATAAATGACCATGACTATGTTCCATAAAATTTATGGAAGGTGCTATTTGAGTTTCATATAATTTTCATTTTCATAAAATATTATTCTTTTGATTTTTTTCCAACCTTTAAAAATATAAATACCATTCTTAACTTGTGGATCATACAAAAATAGCTGCTGGCCAGATTTGACCCATAGTTTGTAATTTGTCAATCCCTAATCTATATCTTTACCTACTTATGTCTGTTCTGTACGATTTAAAGAATGCTGATTTAAAACTTCTATTATGATTTTTGACTTATTTCTCCTTTAATTTTGTCAGATTTTCCTTCATAAATTTTAAGGGTATATTTTGGATGCCTAAAAATTTAGATTTATTATATCTTCTTCCTTGGTTGATCCCTTTACCATTAGAAAATGTTTTTGTTTCTCTTTATTAATGCTTTTGCCTTATGTTGTGCTGCTTTGATATTAAACTGCTTTGATAGCTTAACCACCTTCTTTTTGGTTCATATTTGCATGGAATATTTTTTCTATCCTTTTTAGTCTTTTTGTATTCATATTTTTATATTACTTTCTAAGCAACATATAGTTGGACTTTAGTGAAATGCATTTTGACAGTTATTTATTCCTACTATATTGCAACTGAGCACTTGTTTTACATTTAATGTAAATAAGGATACATTTAAGTCTGAATTTGAATTTACTACCTTACTATTGTTTTGCTATTTGCACCAGTCATTTATGTCCCCTTTTTTCTCTTCTTTTACTATCTTTTGTGTTATCGAAGTATTTTACCAATCTATAGTCTCTTCTCTTTTAGTTGGGTTATTTTATTCTTCCCTTAGAATCCTAGAAATTATAACAATAATCTTTGAATTAGAGCAGTCTAATATAAAGCAGTATAGCTATTATTCCCAGACAATGCAAGTTCATTAGAAGATTTAACTCATTTCTTTAAAGATATTTATTTTGTTTTCTTTCTTCCGTTGTTTCTGCTGAACTGATACCTCTCAGTCTTACTATTCTGTGAAATATGTCTTTATTTTTTTTTTTTTAAGTGGGTTGCTTAGTTTCCCTGTCTTTGTTTTTTTTTTTTTTTTCTATGATGTGTTTAGACATGTTTTCTGTTTATTCATTCCACTTGGGGTTTATCAATCTTTTCAATCTGTGGCTTAATATCTTTCATCACTTTCAGAAAATTTGGGCTAGTTTCTTCTCTCATATTGTCACTGCCCATATACTTGCTTCTATCCTTCTGGGTTTCCAAACAAATGTTAATACTATGTTTGTTATATTCAACTTCTTCTTTTCTGTATTTTACATCCATGTCTCCATCTAAAAATTGTCTATCATCATATATACTGATAATATAATCCTCTTTTCTTGCTGTTTCTAATCTGCTGTTAAGCCTTTTCTTTAGCTTTCAATTATAGGTTTTTTTTTTTTTCCAGTTTTAGAATTATCACTTGATTTTTTTTTAAGCTCAGTCATGAACATGACACCTTGATCCCGTTTTCTTTATATACTAACTACATTTTAAAATAAGTGTTTTGATAACTCCAATATTGGGTTACCTGCAAGTCTAATTTTTATTTTATATTTTGTAAATTTGGCCCCATCTCCTACCGTTCCTGAAAATTGTTTATTGTATACTGAGCACTGTGTATATAAGATTGTATATTTGAAGCTTAACTGAATTGTCATCTTCCAGAGAGTATTTATTTTTACTTATAGTAAGCAATTAGAGTAAGGATATATCTCCTTTTCAATCTGAAGTAAAATTGTTTTAAAAGTTGGTCTATTTCTTCTTTGTGATTGCTCCTACTCTGTTCCTCTAGGGTTCTACTTGGGATTTTTAATAAGACTTTTCCTCCTTGGTTTAACCTCTAATTTTTATCTAAACCAGGCCCATTTACCATCTTAGTTGTTGTTTCCTGATTGCTTCTTTCTTGGATGCTTATGAATTGGATAATGTCTTGAGGAAAAGGTAGTACAGAAATTTGGAACCACTTCAATGTACCTCCTTTCTGTCAAAAATCAAGTGCAGAGCGCCTGGGTGGCTCAGTCGTTAAGTGCCTGCCTTCGGCTCAGGTCATGATCCCAGGGTCCTAGGATCGAGCCCTGCATTGGGCTCCCTGCTCGGCGGGAAGCCTGCTTCTCCCTCTCTCACTCCACCTGCTTGTGTTCCTGCTCTCACTATCTGTCTCTTTGTCAAATAAATAAATAAAATCTTAAAAAAAAAAAAAAAAAAATCAAGTGCAGCCAGCTCTTGAATGTAGTCGTGAACACTAAGTTTGTCTCTGTCCTAAGAGGCTGTTGAAAGCTCAGCTAAGTTCCTTAATCCTTGTGTACTACTTTCTGTTCAACTTTTTATCCACTTAGTGCCAAGCCACATTTAATTGACAAATACCTTGAGGGGAAATTGCCATAGGATGCTGGGCTCACCTCAGTCTGTTTCCTTACTCTTTGGGACCCTAGTTCCTCAAGTCCTGACTTGCTTGCTTTCTTCATGCCTAAAACACATGTACTTTGGTATATTTTTCTGTTTTTGTATTTGTACTTGGGGAGAAGGAATGATAATTGTTCCTGAAAGTTAGCCCAGTGGTTTTGCCATGTAAGTCTACTACATATAAGTCTACTATACTATTCAACCAACAGATTGAACAGATTTTACAATTCTCAATTTCTTTTCATGGTATAAAGGGAAAATTCCCTTAAGAGAACTAAAGATAATTTATGGGCAAGATTTTGAGACCCATTCTCTAAACTTATCTTTATACTTCCCAGAAAATTTCTATGACTAGGAAAAATAAATTTCTATCAATCCTGAGACCAAAGAAATAAAAACTGACCATAAAGAGAATCTGGGATAATTTAATAATAAGCCAATGCTGACAGCATTAGCTAAAGAAACTGTCAATGACCAAAATCTATTCTGTTGGTTTTAGAGGCAGGAGCAAGCTACTGATTTATGAATACCTACTAGAATTATCTTGGCATCAATACTGATTATAATTGAGCTGGGACAATCTAGATATCATGATTGTTCTCTAGTACCAGATAAGTGTCTTTTTATTCAAGTATGAATAAATAAAAATATGTCTTGAGGATCATGTGTTAAAGTTTGATATTATTATTGTTGTTCCTCCATAAATGCATGCACTATAGGATGTAAAAATAACTGAACAAATATTTGCTCTTTATTTCACCATCACAGAATATAGCTGTGATGAGAAATGTCAGCCAATAATTTAAGCAGTGTTGTCAGAGGCAGTAAAAAAGAGATGTGAGCCTTTGTAATATTGTTTCAGTATGTAAAAATATAAAACTTGAGAAACTTAAGAAATAGCGACACTATAGAAAAAATTTAAAGTGACAGAATGATAAAAAAAGAATATTAAAATATAAGGAAAGCAAATGATAAATATCAAACAAAAGATATGGTTTTCCCAAAACTAAAACAGAGCAAACATTGCAGATTAACAAAGCATGAATTAATTGTGAAAAAAATTTTGTCAATATTCAGATTTACTTACTTTAAAAAAGTAAATTAATGTTAAAAGATTCATATATAAATTGTAATTACATATAACTTTATAAGCATCAATTCAAAAATAGAAGTATCTTTAAAAAAACAAAAATAGGAGTATCTTTGTTCTTAAATTTCTCACTGTATGATTAATAATTATATTATAATAATATATATGATATGATATTATGATATATTACATTATTTTGCCTGCCATGATTTCTTTTTTTTTTTTTTTTAAGATTTTATTTATTTATTTGAGAGAGAGAATGAGAGCACATGAGAGGGGTCAGGGTCAGAGAGAGAAGCAGACTCCCTGCCAAGCAGGGAGCCCGACGCGGGACTCGACCCAGGGACTCTAGGATCATGACCTGAGCCGAAGGCAGTCGCTTAACGAACTGAGCCACCCAGGAGCCCTGCCTGCCATGATTTCTATCTCTTCCTTAGGAAGCAGACTCTATTTACCTAAGCCATAGTGCCATGTAATTAAGGCTGGGCCAACAATGGTCACTCACATTTCCATCCTCAGTGATAAGTTTGAGAGTATTCCTGACCCAAGCTGAGCCACTGCTTTTCACTTTCAACAATTTCAATCATGAGTGGACATTCTGGATTGTAAAGTTCTGAATTCACAGTGTACCACAGAGAGGAATTTTGGAGACTCTGGCTGCAGGTTTCTCCAAAACTGCCTGATCTCTGTCTTTTGCAATATTTGTCTTAGATAATCTGTTCTTTAAATCTTTGAGCTGCTCCAGGATATTGTTCAATAAACCTATACAATCATTTACATATATGTGTGTGTGTGTATAAATAACTATATATGTATAGTTTTAAATAAATTTATCTTACATTGGTAATCAATTAAATTAGATTGTGTGGCTAAATCTAAAAAATTAAAAAGTCTTAGCTACCTCAAAGGTGGATTACAGGCAAAAAACTCTTATTTCTCCTCTTTCTCTTCACAATCTATTCTACACACAACAGTCCGTTTGATCCAATTAAAATATAAGTTTAATTATGCCAAACCTATCTTCAAAACCATTGTTTGGCTTCTCCTACTATTCAGCAAAAAAATACAAGGCTGTAAAAAAGGTTTATAAGACCCTACACAGCCTAGGCCTTTATTATATCTCTGATTTCATCTCTTATTATTATTCTGCTTTTTAATCCACTAAAGCCACCTTGGTCTTGTTGCTGTTCCTTGGAACATGCTTCAGGACTTTGCATAAGCTATTTCTTCTGTGCAGACATTTCTATTCACAGTTATCCATATCGCTTATTCCTGGACCTCCTTCAGATTTGTGCTCAAATATCAAAAAGGTCTAATTTGAGCATCATAATAGTCACTGTCACAATATTTTTAAACTCTAACATTTCATTAATTTAAAATGTACCAAATATAAAGAGTCCAAAAAGCTTTGAAAAGGATAAATAAACAAAAAATGAGAATTAAAAAAAAAAAAAAGAATACCTTAAGAAAACGTGAATGGAAAAAAAAAGAAAAAAAATGCATGTATACTTTTTGCCATCCTTTAGTCTTTCTTTTACCCTTCTCCAACAAATTGGGACTCTATATCTCATGTACTTAAGAGAGGAAAACTTTAAAGGCAATTGGATCTAAGCTTCAGACTAGTACTAATTCCTGGGAACCCGGACTTTAAATGAAGTTCACTGTACAGAATGAGTACTATGAGGAGGAAAGTGATAACTTAAATTCTAACAAAATTTGTCTCACATTAATTACAGTGAGTTTCTGAATCCAATGTGGTCATTTTATCAATTCCTGAGTGGAAAAGTAGAATGGGATATTTAGTACATAGTAGCACTCCCACGTTGGCTACTTAACTTTTGGAGTCTAGTTAACTTATGACAGGAAAGATATACTCATGTGCATAATAATAAAAACAATAAAATGTTATTTTCCATCCCTGTGGGAATTAAAGATTTTTGCCAACTTCAAAAACTTGAAAGATGCCAGCCCTGTGATTCATAGCATATCCCTATTCTTTCAACTACTTTAATTACTGCAAAATACTAATAAATCTTTAATAATCAATTACTGTAAACTTATTTAAGAAATCCAACTGTGCCAGCTATCCAGATACATTCTACTTATTAAAGCATGCAAATACATGCCTTAGCAACTGGTATGCTTTTATTGATCTAGCAATTACATTTTCCATGGAACACAAATTAAAACAGAGTAAGTTGCTTTCAGCACATGAATATCTGTGAGACATCCTTCTCTGCATTCAGCTGGGAAAGCACTCTGTTTTTATTTTATAATTTTATTTTATTTTTTTTTTACCTTTTGACCCTCTTCTAGTTTTAAATGACTCTCTTGATTAGGTTAGGCCCACCCTTTTGCCCTATAATAGTAGTGAGATCTCCTCTTCACAAGTTCCACCCACACTAAGAGCGATAGATCATACAGGGCACGTACGTAACTTGTGGGAATTCTGCAGACCTCAGCATGTTTGCATTTTTCCCCTAAAGTGAAAGCTGCGTTGTTCCTTAAACACACATCCAAAAAAGTTGTTCTACTATTACCATGTACTCTGTTATTTGAAAATCTTTCAACATTTACTAGAGTTCAGAGAAAAAGAAAGCAATTGAGCTGGTCAAGACTAGACTCAATAGCTCTACCACTCTTTCTTTATGACCTAACAGACCCAATGCTGAGAGAAGTGTTGATGGCAGATCAGTATTAAGTAGGACACACTGATAAGACTATGATAGCAAGTAATCCTGAGTTTTGGATTTTTTAAAACTGTCTCTTTAACAATTCTAAATATTCTAATTTAAACAAAACAAAACAAACAAACAAACAAAACTCCTAAAAATAATACTTGTCCCTTCAGGGAAAATTGAATATGTTGACTTGGGACACCCAAGTGCATCATGTTCTCAGTGCTTTTCAATCTGCCTAACCATACATTTGGGCATGAATAGGAGTATTCCACCATTATGTGCCAATGTATATGTGAAAGTCCCTAGCCCCCTCTAAAGGTGCCAGTGAGTTATATGAGTAGGTTTATCACAGTCTCAGTATACCATCTCCTCTCAGAGGAACTCCCCTCTCCTCAAACTCAAACTATAAGGGATAATTAATAACTGTATGAGTAAAAATTAAAAAAATTATAAATATAAAAATTAATACATACATGTTTCATTCTGTAAGTTGTCATTACTCAGAAATAGACAACTTTGACTTCCTCTCTTAGGACTGGCCTTGACCACAAGTGGAAAAGGAAAATCCTCATAAGAAGTAGAATTTTGAATGTGACGTTTAGTCGGTTTAAAAGGTGTGATGCCTGGAATCAGACTCTATGCTGATTTCTGGGCACTGGGTAATGGTTTGGTTGGATAACTTGAAGAAAAAAGGATTAAATAATTGCTCACTAAGCACAATATGGATAAATCTCACAAATATAATATTGAGCTAACAAAGCCAGGCACACACACACCAAAAAAACAAAAAACAAAAAACAAAGCAAAACAAAAATAGCCAAATTACAGAAACAGTCCAAGTGCCCATCGAATAATGAATGGATTACTCAGCCATAAAAGAATGCAATCTTGCCATTTGCAACAACATGGGTGGAGCTAAAGAGTATTATACTATGTAAAATAAGTCAGAGAAAGATAAATGCCATATGATTTCACTCATATGTGGAATTTAAGAAACAAAACAAATGAACAAAGGGGGAAAAAAGAGAAAGGGAGACAAACCAAGAAACAGAATTTTCAACTATAGGGAACAAACTGATGGTTACCAGAGGGGAGGGGGGAGGGGGGAGGGGGTATGTGTAAACTAGGTGAGGAGAATTAAGGCATGCACTTGCTGTGATGAGCACCAGGTGATGTATGGAAGTGCTGAATCACTACATTGTACAGCTGAAACTAACACTGTATGTTAACTAATTGGATTTTAAATAAAATCTTAAAAAATATAAAATTTAAAAAAATCTATTTGATTGTATTTATAGAAAATTCAAAACCACACAAAACTAATCATGGTAATAGAAATCAGGAGGGTTGCTACTCTTGTGGGTATTGAAACCAGAAGAAAGTATATCGGGCCTTCTGAAGTATGTGCAATGTTCTATTTTATGATCTCAGTGCTGCTTGTACCGATGTGCCCAGTCTGTGAAAATTCATTGAGCTGTGCCCAGATGGTTTGTGTACTTTTATGAATGTATGCTATTATCAAATAAAAAGCCAAATAATTTCAGTAAATAATTAATCTCAAGAATTTTTTTGGAAGAGCCCTATAGTAGGACCTCTAGGAGTAGGCCCAGCACATGAAAATGCATTTGTTCCAACTGTAGAAAAATACCTTCATAATCAGGCATACAGGATAACAGACTTTTTAGATATTAGCTATCTTCTTTCCAATGTAGACCAAAACTTACAGAATGAGCTCATGATTAAAACGTGCATGGTGGCAAGAAGGAAATTAAAAAAAAAAAATAGCTTTCCTCTTCTTAAGGTGACCTAGCCACAGACACTTATGAATGTGAGTTACCAGAAAAAATAATTAAGTTTTATTCCTCAATATATCTCCATGCTTCAGGTGAATAGTCCGCTACATGGTGGCCTCCAGATGCTTACATTAGAACCCTTTCATGGCTGGGGGTTGTGGTGAGTTTTTTTTGTTTTGTTTTGTTTTTTAATCAGACAGAAAGTTGTTGTAGATGTGGGTTTTATTTTCAGACTCTAAGCATGCTTGCTCAAGAACCTCCAACTTTGGACTAACTAAATGCTTCAAAACTTATCATTCTATTCCACAAGCCCTGTCTCCAATTGAAATAAAAGAAACAGTGTTTTGAAACCATTCATTCTGCTACTCCAATGACAGAAGCAACTGGTTTTATTAAAAAATTAATGCAGATTCAGCTGTAGTTCCAGGAGAGACAACATCCATGAAGCTGGCCTTTCTGTACAATGATGTGTATAATCTAAACCCATGACAAAAATACATTGCCCTCCTTTCCTTAACCAGAATGCTAAATCTATGAACAGATGAATCCAGAAAATAAAATTAGAAGGTTTTGGTACTTCTCATTCTTACTATGTATGTGTGTGTGTGTATATATATATATATATTTTAATCTAGCTAAATGATACTTCTCCAAGCATATCTTCTCAATTCTCCTAGAACAGGGTTACATATTTTACTAGAATGGCTGACTGGATAATCAAGGAGAAATAGAGATTTTGCTACAGAAATATGGGTAGAATCCAAGTAATACTCTGGAACGTTTCCATGTAATAGCAGGCCTAGTAATAAATATTAAATAAGACAATGTAATAGGATCCACAGAGTCTCCAATAACAAGGAATAGATAAGTTAGTTCAACTCACAAGATAGAAAAATAAAGAAATATGACCTGAGAATATTCTGGCCAAAGATAAAATTATATAAATAGAAATTAAAAAAAAAAAAAAAAAAAACAGTGACAAGTTTACTTCCCATGGTCATTTGCAGCACTGCTTACTCTTTTACACACATTTCCTTTCTCTTGATTTTGTCCACTATTAAACACAAAGTGTGTTGGTTGACTTGGTCCATAGATCACAGAACATTGAGATGTTATAATGACAGAGCAACCCAAGAAATAGACATAACCCAGAGAACACCAAATGTCATCTTTGGAAGCATTAGCTAAAAATTACTTTTGGTTTTCTCCTACTGTAAATGGAATAAGATTATTTTTAATTGTGAGACACACTATGTAAAACAGGAACATTTTAGGAATTATATACATAGAAAAAGGAGTGGGTTAGTACTTGCCTAAGACTTTGGACAGGTAGGTTATGTCAGAGAATTTCTATTGTTTTTGCCTGCTTATTACTCCTTCTTCTAGGAACAGATCCCAATCTCTATGACAACAGGCAGAGGCAGTATGTGATGCAAACTGGCTCAATGAAAATATCTCCTACCCCTGACACTTAGAAAATATGCACTTCTGTGAATATTAATCTATAATAAAGAGGCTGAAGATTTATTAAATTACATTATTTTAAGGCTTTACCCTGGTTGAGACTGCCTGAGTTCCTGCTGGCATTCCCAGTGTTGCCCTGAGCTATCATCTTTCCTAAGACTTGGATGTTTAGCTTTAGTTATTTCACTAACCTTTATATAAATCCTCTTTCCTTTGTTTATTTAAGTTAGCTGAATCTGAGTCTTTCTTTGGTTATTGTTAATCTCAGAAACCCAAGAGCCTAAGTGCTACTAAATTAGAACAAGATCCACAGCAATTTGACTTTAACATTTAAATCAAGACTTTTGCCAGCAATTAGTTTGTCAAACATTTAAAAAGGCAAAAGAATTCTCAGATACACAGAGCTCATTGAAAGTTCTTTTCTGTTTCACAGGGAGATAAATCAAAATTTGATGTCACTGATAGTGATCATTATGTTATAGCAGAAAGTTTGGTCATCAACATCAGAAATTATTTAAAAGACTAAAATAAGCACATATGGTTTAAATATGAACTATTGTTCTAGTACAGTAACTATAGTTATTGAGTAAAAGCTATTTTACTACTAGCTTTCCATGAGCCTGGTGTAGTGGTTAGAAAAAATAAACTGATGACTTTAATTAAATGCACTAAATGTCAAGATGAAAGTATTATTAATATTGCCATGATAGAGAAGAGATGGGGTACTCTGTGTATAAACTCTTACTTAGGAGTGAACAAAGTCTTTCTAAAGGCCCAGCACAGTTACAGGCACATAATGGGTGCTTAATATATATTTTCTAATTTTGTGAATGAAATAGTTAATACAAATTGATCCTTGAGGGATTTTTTTTCAGTTAGATATGATCAAAAATATCTGAAATAAAAGACTAATGAGATTATCTAAGGAAAATTAGATAAAAAGAAAATATAAATTTAGAATAATAGTATTGGGAAAACAGTCACAGGTAATTCAATATAAAATAGATATTTTTAAAAATATGATTATATCATCTTTTCCCCACTCTAGACATTCACTGATAAACAGGCAAGGATTTCACGTTATGAAATAGTAAAAACGATAGACGTTTTGGAAAATGTTCTATCTCTATGTTCTCTGATGTTCTATTAATGTCAGAACAAGAAAATGCAAATTAAGCCAACAATGAGATGCCATTTTAAACACTTTTTAAAATAAAAGGCCCAAATGGTAGTAATGAAAAGACAACATTCCTTTGGAAAGGACCTTAGATATTTAAGAATCTTTTTTCATTCCCTTCCCTTAGACATCTTCTTCTAAGCGGTAGCTAAGTGCAGTTCTTTCTGTTTTCCTTTTTTTTTTTTTTTTTTTCATTCTGTTTTCTAAAGTTTCCCTCCAATCTCTATTCTTCTCCACTGCTCATGGCAGGCACTTCAGCTTAGTTTAACATTACAGCTAGCTACCTAAATTCCTACAATTACCTTCTATTTTGTCCTTCAGCCTCCAGTCTTACTCCCCTTGATACACTCTCCTCTCTCAGCCACAAAGCAAATTTGATCATGTTGTTCCTCTGACATTGTAATAGCATCTCTTTTTTCTTACTTGAAATGAAACTGATCAATTTGTTTTTAAGACACTTCATTTACTTTTGTGTTCCTGTTCAATTACTTACCCGACTTCATTTTCCCTTTTCAACACCCATCTCCCATTCTGTAACTCCCAAATCTAAGTTCTAGGCAGCTCAACGTCCATTCCCCATGTTCTCACTTACCTCTTGACCTTGGCCTAGATTTCTTTTTGCAAAACATGCTTCCTTTAATCTAACAACCTCTAGGCATCCTAGACATAGAATCAGTTTTGATATCAGTCACTTACCCATCATTACAACTGGTTTCTTTCCAATAAACTCCTAAGGAAACCTATAATTACCCTATTACAGCAACCTGTATTTGGTTTCATTTAACCCAAATCAACTGTAGAATTTAAAACTGCATTAAAGGGGCACCTGGGTGGCTCAGACGGTTAAGCGTCTGCCTTCAGCTCAGGACATGATCTCAGGGTCCCCGGATCGAGCCCTGCATTGGGATCCCTCCTCAGCAGGAAGCCTGCTTCTCCCTCTCCCTCTGCCCCTGCTTGTGTTCCCTCTCACGCTGTCTCTCTCTCTCTGTCAAATAAATAAATAAAATCTTAAAAAAAAAAAAAAAAAAAAAACTGCATTAAAGTTTGTCTTAAGTCTGTTTAAAAATGATTTAAAAAACCCCCTTTACAGTTTTTATTATTTTTGTTTTCCTTTAATGATTTCTCTACAAATTTAATCTTATCTGTACAGTTCATGTAACCATCTCTGCTTTTTCTGTTTTTTGGCCTTCTTAGGATTTTTCTTTAATTAAAGACATACTTTTTAAAATTTAAATAATTTCTTCTAGTGTGTAAACAATTTTATCAGGTCATACCCTAAAAATGTCAAATATTTATATTTCTGACCATATAATATTTACAACAGAAACATCTTAGTAACAAAAACTGTGTCCTTTTCTATGGTTTATGTTGAAAAGAGACATTTCATGAACAACAACTTTGTTTTCCTAAATATACTGAAAAGATCAAGAACATACTGACATTATATTTTATTTGAGTTTATAGAAATATGTGACATAATATAACAATGTAAAATTTGATCTATTTTATTATTTTCCCTATTGGATAATATCAACACTAGTTTTACCCTAACATTATTCAGAATAACCATTCATGAAAAGTATCCACAAAAAAAAACTGCAATGGAAGTCTATCCACATCTAATCGAACATACATAATTTTCTCCCCCTTTTTATTTAGCACAAAAGATTTAATTTAAAGGAGAATGAAATATGTACTTTGTCCACTAAATACATCAAACTCATATTCTGAGGAACATGAGCTTTTAAAGAACATGAAGTTTCTTCTGAAATGTTCTATAAGGAATACTATCAGTTGAATTTTCCCCAGAGAGATACTTATATTATACTTTCATTGAGAGGAATTTTAAATGCTGAAAAAAAATGTTTAAATAAAAAATAAAGTGAAATGCATGATAAGATTCCATTCAGATTTAAAATGTTAGGTATCACACAGTAATCTTCTGGTGCAGGATCCTTTAGGTAACATGGGTGTTGGGGATGAAGAAAGGGGCATTAAAGATTATCTCCATTTCATAAATAAAGCAATGGGATCTTAGAGGGCTTCCATCCACCATAGACTTAGCTAAGTATAGAAGCAATATTCAAACCTAGATTTGTCTAGTTCTATAGCCTGTGATTTGAAACAACATGTACTTCCCACCACTGACTGCACATGTAGCAATTTTACTGTAATAATTGATTTAAAACTCATATGCAGCATATTTTATAACTGTATTACTGTCCTATTAAGAGATATTAAATGGTTAGCTAATAACTTCATGTAACATTTAATTACATCAAAATAACTAATAGGGATTCAAAATAAATAAATAAATAATCAAAAATCTTTAGTAGGACTACTACTACCAGTGTGTCAGGATACAATGTGGGGTCACAGGCAGAGGATGAACAAGGAAACAGAGTCCTGGAGGCATCCTACTGCCTAGGATTTACCTTTTGTTTCTGTATGATAGGGCAATGTAGAGATCTGGAACTGGAAAGATTGGTAGGAGGAGCACTCAGCGGATTTGGGAAACAGACTACCAACTGGAGTATAAGACTGTTAATATTTTAATAAACGATGTGCCCATACAAAAAGCATGCTGAATCTTTATCAGCCTGGTTATAGGTGTGCTGAGATACTGATCCTCTCAGCCCTTGGTGTGGTCAGGTAGGGCCTGAGTAGCCAGTTGCCTCATGTGCCTGCCACCCCCGTAGTAGTCTTCTCTCGGCACAGGTAGTCTTAGGTCAGGTTACCTCACTGATCCATAGTAACATTTTTCTATGTCTCTCCTAATATCATAATCTGTGAAGAACTTTTCCAAGTCAAAGTTGAGATGTGTCACCCACTACTTTATGCAATCATTACTTTTTTAGCTAAATTAAGTAATATGCTTTATTATATTTATCTGTATTTGTAGTATCTTTGTTACTGTTGTTATTAACCAGAATACAACTAGTTGAGGCAAGATGCTTAGGTTCTAAATTTGGTTCCCGTAAGGTACTATGTGAGTGTAGAATATAATTATAATTTCTTTAAAGCTACATTTTGCCTAGAGGCACCTGGGTGGCTGGGTTGGTTGAGTAATCCATTCTTGATTTAGGCTCAGGTCCTGATCTCAGGGTGAAGAGACTGAGCCCTGAGGCTGGCTCTGCACTCGGTGGGAGTCTGCTGGAGATTCTCCCTCTCCTTCTGCCTATCCCCACATGTACACACTTTCTCTCTATCTCTCAAATAAAAAAACCTTAAAAAAAGAAAAAAGCTACATATTGCCTCATCAGTAAAAGAATGGGATTATAAGAGATTTATTCATCCAACTAACAATTATGTGTGGAGTTTCTGCTAATCTTTAAAATATCCTTATACCTGAAATCAGAAATTTACAGGGCTAATTTGAAAAGAAGCATTTGAAGAAAGTTTCAAAATCTTAAAATCTCTTTAGGTGCGGTAGATTGTTATTTGAGAAACAGATTAATCAAGGAATCCAGGTGCTGGTGTCAAGCATATCTCAGGTTTGAATTTAAGTTTTTTTTTTTTTTTTTTTTTTTTTTTTCTCAAAGATTTTTTATTTATTTGAGAGAGAGACAGCAAGAGAGAGCATGAGTGGAGGGGGGAGGGGCAGAGGGAGAAGCAGGCTCCCTGCTGAGCAGGGAGTCCAACCTGGGGCTAGATCCCAGGACACTGGGATCATGACCTGAGCCAAAAGCAGATGCTTAACCCACTGAGCCACCCAGGCGCCTCTGAATTTAAGTTTTGACATGTCCCTAGAGCAAATCATTTCATCTATCTAATCTTCAACTTCCTTAGAAATGAATTGGACATTGGGAAAGGCATATGTTGTGGTGAGCGCTGGGTGTTGCGTAGGACTGATGAATCACAGACCTGTACCCCTGAAACAAATAATACATTATATGTTAATGAAAAAAACAAAACAAAACAAAAAATAAAGAAAAATAAAAGAGTACATACCGGCCATCATCTGAGCCGACCCCTGTGGCCTCGCCTGGCGCCCTGGCTCGTGTACCCCAGCAAGGCAGCTAGCTCGATTAGTATCTCCTTGTCTGTCCCCCAGAGTCGGGAGGCCGGGCCAGCCACCGGGACTGCGCAGCCGCAGGGGTGGCAGCTGGGACAGCACTGTCAGCGTGTGAGGTTCGGCATATTCCTGTTGCTTAGGAAATCAGAGTCAAGATTTACAGTTTACAAGCATATTTTCATACTTCATGCTTTGGAAGTAACAGTTGAAGAGAAGGAGGAAAGTTTTAGAAATTTATAATAGGTGATTAGCTGCCACTTGCCTGAGGTGTACTTTGTGTCTTTGTGGTGCTAAGGCAAGGTTAAACAGAATAAAAAACAGAAAGCAAAATGGACTAGATTAAAAAACAAAAACAGAACAGAAAGCAAAATGGACTGTGTTCTCTTTTAAGCTGCCACAGTCATCCTGGAAGCAGTTGTCTGAGAGTGGATTCTTCTGTAAAAAGGTAGCATCAAGTCACTGCAAACATTTCTTTTAACTTATGCCTTTACAAAGGCCTAACCTCCTAAAGTACATTCGAGAACAAATTCTATTTGCAGCGGCATTAATTATAAAATGAGGATCGTTAGATAAATCAATTAACTGCAAAAGCATGTTTTATGAAGTCGTCCAGTTGATAAGTAGTGGCAATCCCACTATGCAAACTATGGCCTGTTTTATTCTAACTGCACTATTGAGTGAATACTCAAGTTCAAGTAACATGAGCAACATTGGACTGCATATGGGATTCCAGGAGAACTACAGAAGTGTATTTCAGGAAAAGACCTCTGTCACATCTTCATTTAACTATTGAAGTTCTGCAGTTCATCAGGAGAAGCAAGCTCAATACTAAAACGTCTTGGATATTTCAGCAGTTACCTTGTACTTGGCAATCAGGCCTTTAGCTGGAACTTTCTTCCTCCAAATTTGGGCAGACACTATAGAGCTATGTTTGAATCCTCTCAAATGTGTAATCAAATCCAACAGAGCCCAGGCAGGAGACTCTTCTGGACAATAGAGTTATGAAGCTTTTCCTCACAGTACATGGAAAAATCAAAGAATTTTTTCAGATATAGCACAAGATTCTCTGCAATGCCATGCACAGTTAGCATCTCTTCGTGGACCCTTATTCCTCATGTAAGAGTGCAAGTTGATTATTGAAGAATTACTGAATAGTATCAATGGAATTGAAATAAAAGATTTGGAAGTTGTGGGATTCTCCAGCATTAATCAGCAACCTGATAACTGTATTCCCTCCAAATGTTTTAAATGCCATTCCAAATGAACTTTTCTCTTTTGTTAACTGCCTCATACACCTCACTTATTCTTTAGGTGAAATGCTGCATTGGAAGAAGCTTTGATAAAGATGACATGGTATACAAGGAGATATATGACAAATTGTTGGAGTCCTGCTAACTTGGATCCAAGATGACCAACATTTCCATAAAGGCTTTTTTATCCAACAGGCAGCTCAAATTTGCAATTCCCATATTCAGTGCCACCTAGCTTCTCCAGAAGACACAGGAAATTTGACTGTAAATGGTGTGGCTTCTTGTGAAGAGGAAGAAATAAGTAAACATCAGGAGGAGGATGAAAACCAACTTTCAGATCAGCTGTGCGGGAATCCTAGGAAGAATTGCTGCAGAACACGGTACGCCCCTATTGGCAACGTACACACGGTCCAAAGAAATCCCGTGGAGCAAATATGACCTATTGACAATTCCCAGGAGAGTACATAAATTGTTTAAAGATTTTAAACACCCCCACCCTGCATCCCAGAACACTGGAACAAATGGACAGAAACATACTCATGGATTGCATTCCTTGGCTTGTACCTTTGGAGTCTGGGCATCACAGCACAGATGGCAGAGAAATCATGGAAAACATGGTATGAGATGTTATTTGACCCATATCAGTAAAAACTTGGAATAACCACTTTTTATGTAAATATTCAAGCAGTCTATTTAGCACAATTGTTACAGTTCCTGGTATATAACTCTCACCAGATACTGTTTTATTGTACAAGTTGTGACCTTTATGGGGAGAGGATCGTTCATATCCATGCTGGAATTCCCCCTGTCACTTGTGTTAGTTAAGAAAAGAACTAAATGTAAGCATGGTAAATGAAAATATCTCCGCTATATGGTGGACCTACAGATACAGGGGTCTTACTGTGCCTCATTTTAAAAAGCCTTCTTAAATAGCCTTGAGTCAGCAAGTGGAGGCTAATTTAGCCTTCAAATGTGAATAGTTACATAAAAAATTAAACTAGCTAAACTAGACTATATAAACTCTTAAAAGGAGATGTAATAGCTTAGAGTTATTACTTGACATATTTTATTACTTCTTTCCATTCCCGATAGGTAATTACTCCATTGTAATGTTAAAATTCAGGCTTATAAATGCTGTTTATAAGACTATAAAGAGGTTTTTTTTTTTTTTTTTCTTTCTGTAATCTCTCTTCTTTGTCTTGGCAGCCAGTTCAGTCTCTCACCATGAAAAAGAGACAGACGTCAGCAATATGTGGTGAAACAAGATTTAAAAAATAGAATACTCTCTAAAATAAGATAGTTTTAATGTTAATTACTCATAATTACTCAAACTTTTCGTTGAAATTCATCCAATGAATTAAAGAATAGTTGGCTTGAAATTAGACAGTGTTTGAAAGTGTTCTATTTTGCAAAATATATAGTTACGTGTATGTATTGTATAGATTAGATAGGCTATCCCTGAATTTTACCAATACAATTTACCTAAAAAGTGCTAAGCTGATTTTCTCCTTATAAATTTATACCTAGGTTGCCAGAAGGTTCTTTCACGCCACTCTGCTGCCCTTCCCTGCTGGGTTACATGAAATTAATAAAATTGGTCTGCTGAAACATTGTGCAGATATTCTTCAAAGTCTTGAAGTTGGAGGGGGATGGTCTCAGAGATATGAACACAATTATCATGTGGATTTTAAGCTCCAACACTTACTAGGTATGTAAATTTGGATAAAATAAACTTTCTGAACCTCAATTTCCACATTTTAAAAATAGAGAATAAATTTATTGCATAAAGATGTTACATAGATTACATTAGATGATGTCAGTCCCTCTTACACAGAACCTGGTACTTAGTAGACACTGGATATTTCCTTCTCCTGTTCTATTGTTGAGGAGACTAGTGAGTAAGCCTGTGTCTAAGAGGGAAGAGATTTAAGGCTTGTAAGGGTGGATATTATTACTATTACAGTGTTGATTATATTCCGGATGGCAATTGAAGATACTAACCATAGGTATCAGCCACTCCTGATGTGTAACATGGGCAGGTGCTTAGTTTACATGTTTAGCTACACTAGTGTTTAATTTTATAGACAGGATTAAATTTTGGTACCCATTTGCACTACCCAAATAAATAAGACATTAATTTAAAGTGGAATGCTAATTAATCATTTACTTGAGAAATACCCTTAAGCTTAGATTTATTTAGGTTTCCAAATTAGTATGAATTTGCTAGTTGAGTTAGCTTCCTCTAAGGACCTGTAGTCCATTATTAAGGGAGCAGCATTCCCTGTTCTGCATAATTCTAAAAATTTCAATATCTATTTCTATTTTTTTAAAATCAGGGATTAAAAAAATTATTACCTCACCAAAGAGTTAGATAGTGTCTAGTGTATCATGACCCTTTATATTCATTGATGTTACACAATTCCACTTCCAAATCAGTATCTTAGAAGATGAGATTTGAAAGTCACTTTTATCTTTTATGAAAAACACCAGCAATCTATGACTATGGATAATTTATTTTGTCTATCAATAGCTGGCTCCTTCCTGTTGCTGAGTAGCATTTCATTATGGATGTACCCCCATTTGTTTATCCATTTCCCAGGTGGGGGGCATTTGGGTAGATTCCAGCTATTAGTAGTTTGAATAAAACTGTTCTATACATATGGCTGGAATGCATACATAATTCTATGTTTAACTTTATAAGAAACTACACATTATTCTTTGTAATGGCTGTATCATTTTGTATATTGACTAATTATATATGAGATTTCAAGTCTGAATTCTTTTCCAGCACTTAGTACTTGGTACTGTCAGTTTTCCCCTCCTTATTCTAATGGCTATGTAGTGGCATCTTAGTATGGTTGTAATTTATCTCCCTAATGACTAATGATATTGAGCATCTTTTTATATGCTTATTTGTCATCTATTTATCTTCCCTGGTGAAGCTTCTTTTCAGATCTTCTGACAATTTTTTTATTGGTTTTTTATTGTTGTGTTTTGAGAGTTCTCTATATAATCTCGATACAAGTTATTTATAAGATATGTGATTTGCAAACACAGATACTTTCCAATACCGTGGTTCGTCTTATAATTTTTCAACTGTACAATGGTGCCAAAGTGATTTGCATTAAATGGAAACTGTACCTCCAGTTTTGAACTGCAATCTTTTCCAGGGCCATCTTTCTGTGGTACGATACTCTCTTGTGACGCTAGACAGCATCAGTGAACCAGAGCTTCCGGGCAGACATGTAATCACACGGGTAAACAGGGATACACTTAAGTCATTCTGTACCCATACAACCATTCTGGTTTTCACTTTCAGTACAGTATTCATTAAATTACATGAGATATTCAACACTTTATCTTAAAATAGGCTTTGTGTTAAATGATTTTGTCACTTAAGATAGGGTAGGCCAAAACTGTGATGTTTAGTAGATTAGGTAGCCCATCATAGTCAAGGAAGATCTGTATTTCTTCCTAGTCTGTGTTTTGATGCTTTAATTCTCTTAGTAGAGACTTTAACAACAATTTCTCAATTTTTATTTTATATATAGCATTCTTTTAGCTGTTGTACTAAAACCACTTTGCCTAGCCCAGTGTTACAGAGATTTCCAGTGTGTTTTTTGCTAAAAGTTTTATAAATTTATATTCTACATTTAAGTTTACAATCTTATTTGAGTTAATTTTGTATAAAGTTTGAGGTCTAAGTTCGAGATATGGGTTGAGTTTCTTTTTTCTTATTTTTGTTTTTTTGCATATGAAAGTTCAGCTGTTCCAGGATTATTTGTTTAAAAGACTATCCTTTTTCTGTTGAATTTCTTTTGTTTTCTTATCAGAAATCAATTGACCATTTTCATGTGGATCAAGAGAGAAAGAGGGAAAGAGTGGGGGAGGGAGAGAGAGAAAAAGAGAGAGAGAGAAAGAAAAGGAAGAAGGGAGAAAGGGAGGAACGGAGGAAGGAAGGAAGGAAGAAAGGAAGGAAGAAAGGAAGGAAGAAAGAGAAAGAAAGAAAGAAAGAAAGAAAGAAAGAAAGAAAGAAAGAAAGAAAGAAAGAAAGAAAGAAAAAGAAAAAGAAAGATCAGTGTTCCTCAGAATATATATGTGATTAAATTAAGTATCTGCTTAGGACTTTTGAAATCAATTCTAGTGCACATTATTTTAAACACAAAACAATGAAAACAAATAAATTAAAGTAGGATTACAAATTTGAGCAGGTAATTTGACAAATGCAACCTGTCTTGCACATGTAGATAACTGAAGGTAAATTGGGCAATTCAATTGTGTTGTCTCTTGTGCAACTCTCTATCTTAAATAAAAGATAAAATGCACTTTCAAGTTTATAAAAATGTTCTAGGTTTCAATTTTACTGAAAGGTAGACATTACATGCATTACTTCAAATATACTACACTTTATAAAATCTTTTTTCTAAATATGCAAAATGGCAAATGTGTTACATACTTTACATACTATTTCAGGTCTCCTTGGCATCATTTTTTTTTCCCGTGACCTTTGGCCCCTTAGCTGAAAACTAAGGTAAATAAGACTTAAATATTGTTCTTAGACCAATTCTGGTTATCATAATTCATTCCACAAGTAACTATTAAGTGCCTACCACTCTTACAGTTTCCTAAGATACATCAGTGAGCAAAACAGAGGAAAAATACAAAAATATCTACATTTATGGAGCTTCTATTATAGCAAGAAAAATAGACAATAAAACATTAACACAATATAAGAAGAAAATGATATTGTATATAAGTTGATAAGCATAATAGAAAGAAATAAGGCAGAATAAGGGTGTCCAGAATGTAAAGGTGGCAATTTAAACTGTCTTTGTGAAGTTTATTTGATAAGGATGATTTTAGCAAAGACTTGAAAAACATGGTATAGTTAGATCTAATAGATATCTCAAGGGAGTATCCCAGGACAAAGAAAAAGCCAGTGCAAAGTCTGAAACACAGGAACCCATCACATGAATATACTGAAATATAAGAAGGTGAGGATAACATATAGAATGAACAAGGGGGAGGAAATAAAAAAAGGACATGAGATCATATAAAAACTTGAGGGCAAGTGTAAGGCCTTTGGAATTTACTTGAGTTAAAATGGAAGCTATCGGGCGCCTGGGTGGCTCAGTTGGTTAAGCGACTGCCTTCGGCTCAGGTCATGATCCTGGAGTCCCTGGATCGAGTCCCGCATCAGGCTCCCTGCTCGGCAGGGAGTCTGCTTCTCCCTCTGACCACCCCCCCATGTGCTCTCTCTCATTCTCTCTCTCTCAAATAAATAAATAAAATCTTAAAAAAAATAAAATAAAATAAATAAAAAATAAAATGGAAGCTATCACAGAATTTTGACTAGAGCTGTGGCATTCTGACTTCTATTTTAAAATGGTTGCAGTGTTGAAAGCAGACTGAACCACAGTCCCGGTAGAAGGAGGGGACCAGTTCTACAGGCCCATATGGCTGCGGAAGCATACAGGGTCATGATTCTCAGGCTGGAGAAGTCAAGCAAATCTTCCTGATGAAAGTTACCTTTGAATTATCATAGTAATATTAATTGAATTTTGGTGCTTACTTGATAGAAAATAATTCTCTGATGACTGTGTTCAATAAGACAGATGAGGTTATTAAGCCTTTAGTGGGTTTACAAAAAGAGAGAGCTTGAGTTACCTCCATCCTAAGAGTAATAAAAGAAGTTAATACCAGGAGCCTATAGTTTGATCCCTTCAAAGGAGTCAGGAACCATGGTCAAAATCTTTGTATGAGTTTGTGCACTTTGTAATTTGTTTATTTACTTTCACCATTATTATTCAGGATCTTAGAATCAGGTAATTTCAGCCATGTTTCTTATCCTTAGGTACTGGAAAAAAAAAAAAAAAATACCAGTGGCCCATTTATGCTTCTTTCCACACCTTAAATTATTCCACCTATGTCTTTCACTCAAAATCCATCACATTATACCTTTTGAAACTTCCTATTACAAATAACTTAATAAAACGTATAGAATAAAAATGTCTCCATTTTTTTTTTTTCCTAATGAACCTAGAAATTTCCTCATGATTTTACTTGCATTAAAGTCCCTCTTTATTAAAGAGTACTTCTTTACCCACACCATCAGAATAACCAAGTCAGGCATGTGTTGAGGTGAGGGAGTCAGTATTACCTTTGTTTCTCAATGCCACATGTGAAACTTTACTTCTCTACTTTTATGTTAAAAAAAAAAAAATCATGCTTTTGAAGCTCATCTCTGTTAATCTATTTCACTCATATCTTTCCTCCCAATCATTTTCCCATAATAATCGAGGTCCTAAACATTTACCTTCTAGATTCCTTTTCTTTCCTGAATTCTACTACTATAATTTCCATGATTGTCATTAATGTTAATTGCCAAGTAATCTCTGGCTCTCCTCCTTCTGGACACATGTTAAGATTGCATGCAAGGCCCCCTGTTGTAACAGAAGAGTTTTTTTGTTTTTTTTTTTGTTTTTCTTTTAATATTTTATTGATTTATTTGACAGAGAGAGAGAGCGCAAGAGAGGGGACACAAGCAGGGGGAGTGGGAGAGGAAGAAGCAGGCTTCCCGCTGAGCAGGGAGCTGGATGCGGGGCTCGATCCCAGGACCCTGGGATCATGACCTGAGCCGAAGGCAGACGCTTAACGACTGAGCCACCCAGGTGCCCCTGTAACAGAAGAGTTGTGCGCAGAAGTGATCTCTCTCCCTTCCTAGTCAGAGAATTTAATTGCAAATTTGTGATCCTCTGGAGTATTCCTTCCTACTGGTATGGCAACAAGCAATAATTGAGATGATGGCTACTGCTTCAGTCTAGATTCCTAAATGGTTATGAAAAATTGGACTGGTCAAGGACTAGTAGTATGAGTGAAATGTCAGCCTTTGTTGGTTAAGCCACTGAGATACAGGTCTATTGATAATGCAGAGTAGGTTAGCCTATTCAGCCACCGAGTAATGTAGAAATTGTTATGTAATGTACAAAAAAAGAATTAAATATGTAGTATTGGTTTATAAGCTGGCTGCAGGTGGAAGAAACTGTTATGCTAAAGCTGAAAGGAGGGCAGTCCATACTATATGGTGGCAAAAGATTTAAATTCTTACCTGCTATAATTCTAGGATAGGCAATGTATTTTGTGAACTCATAGATCTAGAAAAGAGTTTGATAAACAAAATGTTCGAGTGTGTTGGCTATAACTGACAAATTACTATAAGAAAGAGATGATCTCAGACAATTTTCATATGGTAGCAAACAGAACCTTCTGCTAAGCCATTATAGATATAACATAAGCAGGAAATAAACTTTTATTATTTTAATTCACTGAGATACTGAGGCTGTTGGCTACCTCAGTTTATCTTAGCCTATTCTGACAGGCATGCTTGACCAACTCAATGTCTAATTAGATAATCCATTCAGCACACTTGTCTTCATTCTCATGGCCTTACACTGCTCCTTTTTATAAACTATATTTGTATTATGTATGAAATCTTAAATTTTATCTTTGTTTTCCTGTTAAACACAATATTACTGTTTGGAAGGTTTACTTTTCTAAACAATTTTTTTTTTTCTCATTTTGTAGAATCATCCTTTTCATGTTGTAGAATCCTGTGCTATCAATAAATTTATCCTTTGATTTTGCTGAGTTATTTCGTCTGTTATTTCTCTGAAATTTACAGCCTTGGTCTATCACTGAAACATAAAGGCTTCCAGTTTTGGCACTTGTAAAAGTCTTTATTGTTTTCATTGTTCACATTTGTCTGTCTCCTGTTCCCCATCCCCACCAACATAACAGTGACCAAGTTGAATTTAGTTCAAGCCCTATGATCCTGGAAATCATTACAATTAAACAACCTCCCTCCCACAGGAGGGGAGGGAGGTTTGTTTTCAAGGAATGGATTACAGCAGTCTCATTCTTCCCCATGTGATTTAGGTAAGACTCAAGAATACTTCACTTGTTAACCTATGAGAAGGCTAGAGATAGGCCCTACAAATTGCCATTCTTTTCCTCATAAATGCTTAGTTGAATTGTTTGAACTCACTGACTAATCTGGATAAAATATCTGTTGTGTTGACCAAACTTCAGTTAAGTTTCTTTTCTTCTTCCTGGTTCCTGAACTTTGACCCCCAGCTTCCCACCCTGAGCCAGCACAGGACCCCTTCTCAACAGCCCCTCCAGAACATAAGCTTATCTCAGGGAAAAACATTCCCTAATCAACTGATTATATTACATTTTTATCCCACTTACCCATACCAGTTTTCTCTAATCTTGTTCATCAGCTCCCCCCCATTTAAAAGAGCCCTTTTTGCCTTACCTTTGAGATAGTGGCTGATCTCATGGTCAGTGTTTCTCCCTATTGCAATAGTTCTTCTCCCCCTTGCAATAATCCTTTCAAATAATCTTTCCTTATCTACATGCTGATTTGTTTTTTGACACCAAATACACTTTTTGACAAACAAAATTATCACAGTCTCTGAAGCGTTATTTCATATATCAAGGTACTGTAAACATTATCACCAAAAATAAAATTAAAGGAATTCTAATGAGAAATTTAAATTCTCAAATTTAGCATGCCATGTCCCTGCAGAGATTCTCTGACATTAGCCCTGCTTAGTTTGGCAACTGCAACTTTTGATAATGCCTTTTTTAATTCTTTGATCCATTCAGTCCTTCCCTTTCCTCAGTTGCACAACCCTATAAATCACATTTGCCTGTAGAATTTTATATGTACTATTGTCTACACTAAGAATGTTGCCCCACATTCTTCATCCATCTCTTTTTCCTTGTCCAACTAAACACTCAGTTTGGAAGTCAGTTCTTCCGAGAACCCTTTCTCAAACCCCTAAATCTGTTTGCAGTCCCCTTTTTATGTCACCTTATTACAAAATACTTCTCCCATCAGCCCCTGAATTGTAATTGTATATTACTTGATGGGTGGAATGGTTATTTCTTTCAGAGAAAAAATCACTAAAAGTGAATGGTGATAATAGTGCATTTTGCAAAGCCTGAGTTATTCAATCTGGAGTGCCCTTATAAGGAATATAGTAGAAAAGTCCAGAGTGGTTTGACATTATCAGTCTGGTCAACTCCCATGTGACCCAATAATAAGTGTTCAGGATAAGCCCCATTTCCTATGGATTTGCTCCTAATCTCCTGGAGAGAATACAATTGATTCTAATAACAATTTATACAGGCAACAAAGTACAAATCTATATCAAGGGGAAAAAGCTCCTAAAGGCAATCGCATTTGAATGATGTTACCTACTACCAGGCACACAATAAAGACATCTTTTTATATTATTATGCAGAGTAGTTAGAACCCTATTGAATGTTCCTGAATAGGATTTTGATTTTAACTTTGAACAGAGAAGACCCATTGAAATGTTTGATTCAAACAAGAGATCCCCTTTACTCCAAAGGTGAATTCAAGCAATACAGAAGGTTACAGTGCTTTTTCACCAACCTCTTCTTTCTTTTTAAATGAATCTTTTCCTCAACAAAACTTCAAAATGTTGACAAACTTCAAATCTTGGTCCTAAGATCTCTTCTATCTGCATTATTTCCTAATGTGATCCAATTCAGAACCATGTATTTTAGTGGCTGTTCAGACTTTTACATTTAAAAGAGTACCTGAGATCTCTGTTTAAGTGGAGTATTGAGGGATGAATGTGTTTAAATCAAAATCATATTCATATATCCTCAGTATCTCTCTTTCTCAGTCATTTGCATAAAGATCAATAACACTAATAACCCAATTGCACAAGTCAGAATCTTTGAGCAGAAATATGCTCAGAAATTTGGATCTGAGACTATTATATCCAGGGGTTAGGCTCCTTAGGAGATCTGTAAAATTATGAATATAAAGGTTAGATATAAAAGGTAGTATTTGTTTGTAATGAGAAAGTAATTACCAAAAATTCCAAATTTAAATAAGTTGATGGATACTATAAACACCATTCCAAAATGTCATATGTCACATCAGGGCAAGATGCATCAGATTCAGATACATATAATTCTAACCCATAATCTGCAGTAATGAACCCAGGAAGTCAACCTACTATCTATAATCATCAGAATAGGAAGTCAGACTACTATCCCTGGCAACTAGTCCAAGAAGCTAACCAATAACCCTTATATTATTTGTCCCCAAACAACTGGGTCTTGATTTATAACTGACAGCTTCTCTAATTTTTGCTTCCTTTCCCAACTTAAGAACAACTGAGAAAAGCCAACTATGCATACTTAACTAATCACATAGGATGCCCTGCTTCTATTTGGTTCTCCATGCTAACAGCCTTCAATCAGAGCATACCTGAAGTCTTCTCTTTATTCCACTATAAAGCTTTCCCAGCCCCTGCCTTCAAGTCTCTGCTATCATGAGCACACTATGAAGGCACACACAAGAGTTGTGTCTTTCTACAATGTCAGCTTTATTCAGTCATGAAACAGGGTTAGCATAATTATAAAGCAGGTTCAGGATTCCAAACTCAATGACATTTAACTTATTTAAATTTGGCTTCTTACATGTCACACAAAGCAAAGCACAAGAAAAGTTCCACAGCACAAACAAGCTAGACTAGGGGGTAGGAAGTTAATGAACAAATGTGAAGTCAATCTATGAGCACATAGGTGAGATAAGGCCTTGGTCTTGGCACTTACTGCTTATTATGTTCAAGCAGTGGAGGATCTCTGTTCTGTTCAGAGGTCAACTGGGCAAAGCCTTCTGTGGCAGCTGCCTTTTAAGATGTGGTCAGACGTGAAAGGGTCAGTGTCAAGACAGTTTTTCCAAAGATCCTCCCTTTATAAAGGGAGGCTTTGCAGACCTCATCTGTTGCTGCCAGTTAATCAGTTGTGAGTATGTCATCAGCTGGTGATTTCAGAGATATCCGGTCTTAGCTTCTTGGTTGCTTGCATCCCTGCTTGACATAAATTACTACTTGAGGGGCGCCTGGGTGGCTCAGTCGTTAAGCATCTGCCTTCGGCTCAGGTCATGATCGCAGGGTCCTGGGATCGAGCCCCGCATCGGGCTCCCTGCTCGGAGGGAAGCCTGCTTCTCCCTCTCCCACTCCCCCTGCTTGTGTTCCCTCTCTCGCTATGTCTCTCTCTGTCAAATAAATAAATAAAATCTTTAAAAAATAAATAATAAATAATAAATAAATTACTACTTGACATGAGTAACTTCATCTTGCTTTCCACAGTGGCTGACTCCCCTGCTACAGTAACCTCTGAATAAACAGCTCATGCTTGTTCTCATTTAAGTGGCCTGTGTTTATTTCTACAGTACTGCTATGTGTTTGTTCCCTAAAATCACAGGAATTCTTTAAAAAAGCTCAGTTTCACATGATTCTAATACAAAATATGTTAAATTTTAGAATCGTTCATTGCCATACAGAGCATATTTCTGTTAGGTGAAAGTTTCACTTTGAGTTATTCATATAGATCTTCATATTTTTCTTTTGATTGGAAGACTTTTCCACTGACTACCTTCTGACTCTGCTTTTCTCAAACCTGTTTTTCTTTCACAAGTTCATACCTCCTATGCACAAGGTGGCACAATGCTAGGTGGCTCAGCACAGCAGGAGGTAGAACATTCCTAGAAGTCTTTTCTACATGAGGACAGTCAGTGATAAATATATTTACAAGTAGCATCAGGCTATATCCAATCTAAACATACCTCTTATTCGTTTTCCTCCAAGCTGGACTCCCTACCGTAAAAAGGGCCTGTCATCATTCCAATACCATTAAACACAAGAGGAAATTTGATAGAGAAAAAATAAAATAGAGAGTGGAAAGTGATGGTAGATTTAACATGTTATTGTTAAAATATCCTATTTTTTTGCAAATGTTATGCAAACTTATGGACACATTGATAGGTTTCCTCCCCAAACCTTGGAACATGCTCATGAAAGAAGGGACCCAAGGCTTAAACTTCATTACGTTCACAGTAAATACATCTCTGATGTGCCATAGTCATCTTTAACTTTTGCCTTTCTTTCCTCTACTCCCATACAATCATGAAGGTTTACTTGTCAAAGAAGATCCACATACATCAAAATGGAAAGTTTAAACAATGCACTTTTGGGCAGAAGACTGGAGATAGTTTTCTGGGAAGGTAAGAAGGCAAAACCTGAAGTAATGCATTAGTCTAGAATTGAACTGGGAACTAGAAGTAAGGAATTTCTGCAGGAGATTGTGCCCCTAAGCTCCGAGGGTTTATATATTCATCTTACAGATTAAATGTTGGGTTTTCTCTTTGAAGTGTTCTTTCTGCCTTTTAATACCAAGTGTTCAATAAAGCGATGATAACTATATAACTTGTGCTTTGGAGAATTAAGGGATAGATTTATATCCTCCCCGGAGAAAGGTTAGTGAAGGACATTACGGTTTTTTCTTGCCTCACTCCTACAAAGCCAGCACATTGGAACACTGTTTCTACATCTCAAAAAACTAACTAAAACCTATGGAAGAGTGTTCTGTGGTGTTGAGGAAATAAAGAACAAGAGATGCAGAGGAAAAAAAACAAAAACAGAAAATGGAATGGAAAATGGAAAGAGAAACACAGAACATAGCAAGAGAAGAGCTGAGAAAATATTTTCCCTGATGTAATATTTTATGGAGTTTTCTAGGGATACAAGAAATCAATACCCAAGGGAATATGCCAATTCATAATTATAGAATTAGCTAAGTTTATTATTGATAAAAGAAATCATTCTGCATGTATGTAGGTAGTCCCTATGTGACTAAAAACTCGTAATGGATTTTCAGTACTATTTATCTGGAACTAAAGCTACTATCAAGCTTTAGCAAGCAGTCAGAAGTTACTCAATTTGCATCAGTAGATACATTAAGCTTACTTTGATATCCTGTTTTATATAACTCTTTATCAGCACCTCCTATGGATGCCCCTACAGTACATTTACTTGACTGTATATATGATTAGTCATATTCTTCAACATTCCTCAGTTAGGTTAGGTTAAGATTAATTTCCTACACAATACTGTATTCTACCACAATTCCCAGCAGTGCTTGGGAACTTATTAAAAATGCAACTTTGAGGGTCCCATCTCAGATCTACTATATCTACTATACTGGGAGAGGGGCCCAGTAATCAGGGATTTGCCAAGACTCAAGTGACTCTGTCACACTTAAGAGTTTTTGTTTACCATAACTAGTAAGCCAGAGGTATTCAACTAGTATCTTTACTATTGTATCATTTTAATAAATGTCACACTACAGGCAACATGATTTTTCCAACAATCTAATCATGTCACTAACATGAGGGCTCTAAGCATAAAATATAATCTTCAGATCAGGTTACACTCCATTGTCGTTAATGCAATAATGTGTGGAAACAAAAATAGGTTTTTGAAATAAAGAGACAATTTATCTTTTTGTTTTAAGTTAACTAAAAAAAAGAAACATATTTGGTTAAATGCATTTCTGTATTATACTTGATTTAAATTTAATATTATAATACAAGTATATTTTCATTATAACCCCATAGTCACTTGGGGACAACCTACATTCATACTTTAAAATATTTTGAAATAAGAGTCATTCTTGGTTCTCAAATGGACTTAAATATCAAATTATGTGGCCTTATGAGCCAGTATATACCTAAGTGTAATGGGGAACCTCCAATCATGAAGCAGAAAACATATGGGAATACTTTATGGAAGAGAAAGGAAGACCTCGTCTCAGAAGAGTGACTGTTACATATCTCACGAGAGTTAGTAGCCTCAATTTACATTATCACTATCTAGTGAAGGGTTTACTATAATATGTCTAACAATAACGGTCCTTCCACACAGCTTTCCTTTTGAAAAGCAAACCTTTTTGCCAGGCCTCAAATAATTTAAAGAGATAAGTTGTTGTTCAAGAAAATGGACAGAAAACCATCCAACATATATTAATTTGATATTCAGAAGGAAAATGAGAAATTGTAACAGTGACAATATATGAAGATATATTGACTGAACATAACCCAAAGCTGAACAAAGACACCAATCCACAAATTCCAGAATTTCATCAAAATTCTAGGCAGGATAAGGAAAAAAAAAAAAAATCTAGACCTAGGCACAATATAACAAAAATGCAGACCATCAGACAAACAAAATAAAAAAACAGTCAATGAGAAATAATTGAAAAAGTGAATTGCCTTTAAAGGAGCAACCACCAGACCAACAGTTATCTACTCAAGAATAGCTGAAGCCAGAAGACAGCAGAGAGGTGTCTTTCAATGGGTTGAGAGATAAAGATGTTAACCTAGAAATCTATAGCAAGGAAAATACAGTTTCAGAAAAGAAATAATTGTTTGGGGGCGCCTGGGTGGCTCAGTCGTTAAGCGTCTGCCTTCGGCTCAGGTCATGATCCCAGCGTCCTGGGATTGAGCCCCGCATCGGGTTCCCTGCTCTGCGGGAAGCCTGCTTCTCCCTCTCCTACTCCCCATGCTTGTGTTCCCTCTCTCACTGTGTCTCTCTCTGTTAAATAAATAAATAAAATCTTAAAAAAAAAAAAAAAGAAATAATTGTTTGCCATTGGCAGAATCTCACAAAAGGAATATGATACTGGCTGAAAAATCTGATATACAGAAAGAAATAAAGACCTGTTTTAAACTGTTCAGGCTACTATAACAAACTATCATAGACTTGGTAGCTTAAACAGCAAACATTTATCTCTTACAGTTCTGGAGGCTGGAAAGTCCTAGATCGAGTTACTGGTAGATTTGGGATCTGGTGAGAGCATGGTTTCTGGTTTATAGATGTCTGTCTTCTTCTTGTGCCCTCACATGGAGGAGGAGATAAGAAGGTCTCTTTTATAAGGGCAATAATCCCATTCTAGAGGGCTCCACCCCATGACTTAGTCACTGCTCAAAGGCCTCACCTCCTAACACTATCACACTGGGGGTTAGGATTTTAACATGACTTTCGGGGGACACAAACATTTAGTCTATAATACTCAGTCTTTATTTTTAGAATTCAAACAATTTATTGGGTCTCCTGAAAAAGCTTCCAGCATCAGACTTATATAAAGAAGATGGTAGTTATCTCCCAAAGAACCTGAATTTTTCATTCTGAGACTAGCTCAACAGCCTAAACTCTCATTGCCTTTGGGTAATTGACATCAGCACTCTTGATGTGTTTTTTATGCTCTGAGCCAACATGCCCACCAATATATGACTCCTAATTTTGACTCCTAAGGATCAGGTACAGAATGCTGTTTACCTTTAGGAAAGTACTTAGATTCTTTTGTATATTGTATAGCCCTTCCTCTCTTATAATGTATTTCCTAATCACCTAATCACCTCCTCAAGACCCCCAACTCCTAGTATCATCATGTTGAGGGTTAGGATTTCAACATATGAATTAGGGGAAAGGCACAAACCTTCTGTTCATAACAAGGCCACAGAAAGTATTAAGTGTACAGCTAAGTCTCTCAAGCACTGATTTTATAAAACAATAAAAAATAATGTTTCAGGGCCATAGTAAAGTAAGTTGGAATTTAAATATTCAAAAACAATAGCATATCATTTCAAAGAGATCTTAGTTTGTGTTGAAATACCCTTAGATCTTTGTGTTCAAAGAACACATATATTAGCCATAAATGAAAACATAAGTATACATGCTAAAATTTACAGAACCACAAATTGATAAATACAAGGGGATAAAAAATTAAGATAACATAAAAGATAAGTGGGGCAAATAGGAAAGGCAGAATAGCATTGTACGCTTAAATCCAAACTTATGTCAATATAATAAATATACATGGAATGTTATAATTCAAAAATTTTTTCAAAGGAGAAAATCAAAACAAAGAAACAAAAAAATTACTACTGTTAAGAAACAGTTATAAAACCAGAAGATACTGAAGGTATGAAAGTAAAATTATAGAAAAAATATACCAAGCAAATATCAACCATAGCATACTGAGGCATTAACATGAGACAAAATAAACTATATGATGAGATAATTACTATAAGTAAAGAGAATTATTACAAAATAAAAAGAGCATTGCAACATAAAATTAAGATAATGTTAAACTTGCATGGGCTAATATAGATTAAGATATAGAGGGCATATATTAGAAATGCAAGATTTAGACAAAGTCTCAAGTCTTATTAAATATTGTTATTGTTCAGGCAGATTAAAGTAAGTCATTAACTATGAACAACTCTATTCCCCCAAATTTGTTAATTTAGTTAAAATGGACCAATTCTTTGAAAGGCACAATCTGTCAAAAGTCACACAAGAAGAAATAGATTAAGTTGAATAGGCCTATATCTACTGAAAAATTAAGTCAGTAATTAATGACCTTCCAAAACAGAAAATACCAGCCCCAGGTGGGTTCACTAGTGAATTCTTCCAAACACTTAAAGAGGAAATTACAAATTCTCTACAACCTTTTTCAAAAGATAGAAGGATGGGTAATACTTCATAACTCATTCCATGAAGTGAGAATTATCCTAATATCAAAACTAGACAATACCTCTCATGAACATACATGCAAAACTCCTCAACAAAATATTAATAAATCAAATCAAACAATGTAGAAAAATAATTATACACCGAGGAACAAAAAGACAAGCTGTAGACTAGGAGAAAGTATTTGCAAAAGACACATCTAATAACGGATTGTTACCTAAAGTTTACTAAGTAGTATTAAAACTCAACAATCAGGAAACAAACAGCCAGATTTAAAAATGGGTCTAAGATCTTAACAGACACCTCAGTAAACATATGGAGTTGACAAATAGGCATATGAAATGCCCAACATCATGTGTCATCAGGGAAGTGCACATGAAAACAATGAGATACCACTATACACCTATTGGAGTGACCAAAATCTGGAACACTGACAACACCAAATGTTGGAGAGGATGTGGAGCAACAGGAACTCTCATTCATTGCTGGTGGGAGTGCAAAATGGTACGGCCACTTTGGAAGACAGTTTGGTGGTTTCTTAGAAAAATAAGCATATGCTTACCATACAATCAGCAATCATGTTCCTTGGCATTTACCCAAAGAAACTGAAAGCTTATTTCCACATAAAAACCTGTACCTGGATGTTTATAGCAGCTCTATTCATAATTGCCAAAACTTGGAAACAACCAAGATTCCCTTTAGTCAGTTTGAATGGATAAAGTGTAGTATGTCCATAAAATGGAATATCATTCAGTACTAAAATGAAATGAGCCATCAAGTCATGAAAAAACATGGAGGAAACTTACATGTATATTACTAAGTGAAATAAACCATTTTAAAAAGACTACATAATACTCTATGATTCCAACTCTGTGACACTGGAAAAGAGAAAATTACAGAGACAATAAAAACATCTGTAATAGTCAGAGGTTGAGGGGAAGGAGGGATGAATATGAATAACACAGAAAACTTTTAGGGCAGTGAAACTACTCTGATATTTTAAAGGTGGACCCATGACATTATAAATTTGTCTAAATACAAAGAATGCAAAACACCAAAAATGAACCCTAATATAAACTATGATGTGTCAATGTAGGTTAGCAATTTTAACAAATGTATCATTCTGGTGGGGGATATTGATAACGAGGGAGGCTATGCATTGGAGTAAGAGGTATATGGGAAATCTCTGTACTTTCTGATCAATTTTGCTGTGACCCTAAACTACTCTTCAAAAAAAAAAGGTATATTAAAAAAAATCACTAAGGATATAAACAGTATGAATAACAGAAATAACAAGCTCAATCTAAAGTACAAGCATAAAATACAGATTGAATAGTTTAAGAAGACACTCTTATTTACAAAGAGGGCATTTTAGAATATTGACAACATTTAGGATCATAAAACAAACTTAGCAAATGTCAATTGTTGAAATCATAGATTTTACTCTCAACTTGAATATAATTAAGCAAAATATTGGTTCCACCTGCACCCCATCCCTAAGAAACACATACAATGTTTGGAGATTAAGATCAGCACGTGTGGAATTCAACTAAACACACTCCCCATTTTCTCATTTATATTTAAAATATATGTATAAATGGATCAGAAATACAAATATATGATTTGTGTTGTTTATAATTTCTATAGTCTTTATTCTTTTTTCTTTTTTTATTATTTTGTTCTTAAGCTTCTTTTTTAAGTATACCCCAAGTATAGATTTGCATGTGCTTGTCTCATTTTGTCTTTAATTTAATTTTATTAATTAAAATATAGTTTCATTCTTTGATTTAAAAGATTAGAGGTTTGCAAATAAAACACAAGATATTTGAAATTTTTATAAAAATATTTTAATCATAAGCAGTCTGCAATTTTTCTGAATTGATAAAAAATTACAATATTTTTATACTTTGCTTTTCTCCTTAAAAAAAAACTGAGTTCTTTTCTTTGAATGTACATTTTTTAAAAGTAACATTAGTTCTTTTTTTTTTCCTTAAGCTTTAGCCATATGCCATTAATTTTCATTGAGGCTAGTTTTTAACCAGGATCATATTAAAGTATTGATTTTAGATGTTATCTTATTATCTTGCCAGATGGCATGAGGGTGAAATCTCATCTTGGGATCCTAAGAAATGAAATAACCTACTTTCCAGAAATAGAAGGCCGTTGCACGAGACTACTCTTTATAGATGTTTAATTTCTAATGATGTGAAAACATGAAAAACAAAATGTAGTTGAACTCTACTGAAAATAAAGTATTTTAAACATGTCCCTGTCAAAAGTATATGATAAGGTTGGAATGACATTGCTACCACTCATTATATCATCAGAAGTTTAAAAACATAAGTAATACTATTTTACCATGAAACAGCATAGTCAATTAGGCATGTGCCTTTAAGTCCCTTCTGTGATATATATATTTTTAAACTTTTGCCTCACTACACAGAAATAAAGGTATAAATATGACCCAGACTAGGCTAGATGGTTTGCTAGAATTTATACAGAATTTTCATTTACTAGAAGGAAGAAGGAGTTGACCATTCACTAAAACAGCAGCAAACTGACCTTTTGATGGGGAATTAAGAAGAACATTTTTCTTTGTGGGTTTGCAATCACAGAGTAATGTATAAAGGGCTAATGCCAACCAAAAATTATGTTCTTCCCCTAAAGGAATGCACTTTCCTGTATTTTAAAATTCTGAACAGTAAAGGGTAAAAAGAAGGAGTCCCATAATGGATGCTTACATTCTTGGAAATAGTGTCTCAAAATAAAATGATAAAGGTGGTTAGCAGCATGTTTGGGGTGGTCATTTTTAATTTTTAATTTTTATTTACTTGTCTTTTTTGAGTATAGTTGACATGCAATATTATATTATTTTCTGGTGTACAACAGTGATTCAACAAATTTGTATTACGGTATGTTCACCACAAGTGTAGGTACCATCTGTCACCATACAATGTTATTATAATACCAATGACTATATTCCCCATGCTGTACCTCTTATTCCCATGACTTATCCATTTTAAAACCGGCAGCCTGTTTCTCCCAGTCCCCCTCATCCATCTTGCCTCTCTCCCCACCCCTCTTCCCTCTGGTAACCATCAGTTTGTACTCTGTGTTGATAGGTTTGATTATGCTTTTGGGGTGATCATTTTTAACAGTTTCAATTGTAAGAGAATAAGAAAATCCACTTCTGTAAGGCAGAGACACTCTAATAGCTTGCATTCACCCAGAAAGTGCTTATCAGATACCAGGTACCGCCATGCTTTTGATTAAATTAATACATTTACTCCTCACAACAAATTTATAAGTTAGATGCCATTGTTATCACTAGTTTACAGATGGGAAACCTTAAGTAGAATTACATAATTTGCCCAAGGTCTCACAGATAATATGGTTTTTTTTGTTAAATACTGAGGATTAAATGTTTTTGTGCAGATCAAACTGTTCTCCGACAATAGATCTGATGTAGAAGGATAGCCAGCATCCAAGTGGCCAGAGCATAGAACTCTGAAAAACCAACTAGATCAGCTATTTGCAAAAGGGTGTCTGAATAGAAAAATAAGTACTTATAAAGGGAAAAAGATTGTTATTCCAAATATCCCTAAGTAGAGAGTCCCTCTGAAAATGTATGTAACAGAAAAATACTTTAAAAATTTGATAACATCTGTAATATATAAAGAACTTCTACAGCTCAATACCAAAAAGAAATGAATAATCCAATTTAAAATATGGGCAGAGGACCTGAGTAGACATTTTTCCAAAGACATACAGATGGGCAGCAGACACATGAAATGGTGCTCAACATAACTAAGCATCGGAGAAATGTAAATTAAAACCACAAGGAGATATCACCTTATGCCTGTCAGAATGGTTATAATCAAAAAGACAAGAAATAACAAGTGTTGGTGGAGGATGTGGAATAAAAGTAACCCTTGCGCACTGTTGGTGGGAATGCAAATTGGTGCAGCCACTGTGGAAAACAGTATGGAGGTTCCTCAAAAAATAAAAATAGAATTACCATATGATCCAGTAATTCCACTACTGGGCATTTATCCAAAGAATATGAAAACACTAATTCAAAAAGAAATGTGCACCCCTATGTTTATCGCACCATTATTTACAATAGCCAAGATATGGAAGCAACCCAGTGTCCATTGATAGGTGAATGGGTAAAGAAGATGTGGTGTATATATACGATGGAATATTATTCAGCCATAAAAAAACAATGAAATCTTGCCATTTGCAACAACATAGATGAATCTAGAGGGTAAGTGAAATAAGTCGGTCAGAGAAAGACAAGTACCACATAATTTCATTCATATGTGGAATGTAAGAAATAAAACACATGAAAAAACTAAAAAGAAAAAAAAACACACACAAATAAACCAGACTCTTAGTAAATACTGAGAACAAACTGGTGGCTGCCAGAGCAGATGAGTAGGAAGAAGGGTAAAATAGATAAAGGGGATTAAGAGTACACTTATCTTTTTTTTTTTTTTTAAGATTTTATTTATTTATTTGACAGAGAGATAGACAGAAGAGCACAAGCAGAGGGAGTGGCAGAGGGAGAGGGAGAAGCAGGCTCTGCACTGAGCAGGGAACCCGATGAGGGACTCGATCCCAGGACCCCGAGATCATGACCTGAGCCGAAGGCAGACGCTTAACCGTCTGAGCCACCCAGGCACCCCAAGAGTACACTTATCTTGATGAACACTGAGAAATGTACAGAATCATTGAATCATTATATTATACACCTGAAAATAACATTAACACTGTATGTTAATTATACTTGAATAAATAAATTAGTGGCATCTGCATGGAAGTGCAAGAAAATATAGCCTTTTTGAAACAGCACAAAGATCATGAAAAAATCAAAAGCTTATATAAGCAAATTTGTAATTGTTTACTATAAAATGCTCTAACTTAATAACAATATAAAATTTATTGTTGCATTTAACTGTGACATTTTAAATAACTTTCCAAATGCAATTGCAATATTAGCATTTTCATTATTTTCTTACAGCTTACAATCATTCACAACACTGATGCTTTTGGATGATTCTTTCTAATATATAACACCCCACACTGTTATAAAAAAAATTCTGGTTAATTGTTTTTAAGTTGATGAATTTTGGTATTCTATTTTTGATAATTATTTCAAAAGATTATTATTAACTAATGCAAAAGACACATAAATCCTAAATAATCAGTCCTTTAAAAATGCTAATAAGTTAGAATGTAATGCCCATGGCAGTCATCTGTTAACAAGACTATTCTATATAGAAATTAGTTAGATAAACAAGTAAATATTTTCACTCATAGTTTTCCCTCTAATAAGTTCCCTTATCATATACTCTTGGATTTAATAATCAGAGAGACCTGCTCATTCACCTGTATAATTTTCCGTACATTTCTTAATCATTCTTAGCTTCAACTTTCTCATATCTAAAATATGTCTGCTTCTTAAATTGCTGGGCTGTAATAATCACTAAGTGATATAATAGAAGTTATTTGATCATAACTCTGGAGACCCTTGACTTACCTCTATCCAAGGAAGCCCCTTAGCAGACTCTGTGTGAAGAGAGTTTTGGATTCCTCAAATGGAGCTTCTATAAAGTAAAAACTTGTTATCTGTGTAAAAAATGAGTACTTCTCATATGGTTTTATTAGGCTTAAAGAAGAGCTTTCCCACCAGACGTAAGAACTGGCAAAGTTGACAGAGAATTCTATCTTGTTATAATATATGAATATAAACTAAAGGATAAAACAGGCTTTAGGATTCATACAGGTTGGAATCTGTTATTTATATCAGAAGAAGAGGAGCTGATGGAAACGATGTTAGTGAGCACTTATATGTCAGCTAATATATAATCTCATTTCACCCTCAAGCAAATAGAAAGCACAAAGAGATATGATTATTAGTCCATTTTTGCACATGATAAAATCGAGGCACAAAGAGGTAAAGAATTTGTCCAAAAAACACAACTAGTAAGTGGGGGAGTATAATTTAAATGCTTTTATTCAGTCTGCACTTCCATAATTGACTGAATAATGAACAATGAAATATATATATGTTAAAAAAAAGACAGAACAATATCCAGGAGGTTTTAGATTACAAAGCCATCAACAACAAAAGTGTGGATATTTTTCTTTAGCAAGCTTACCCCAGCTGTAATTAAATAAGCCTTTCTGTAATTAGACAAACCTTTGTGTAATTATATATTGTTAAAAGTTTCTTCTTTTCCAGGCTAGACTGAATGTTCACTGGGGACAGAGTTACCAATCACATATTGTGGTATCGTGGTTTCTTATCCCAGGGCCTGGCACAGTGGATACCTCAAGGAGTTATTTTTTTAATAAAAATAGGAAGATCATATTAGAAAGATAGAGGATAAAAAATACTTCAATAACTGACAGATAATAGCATCTACTATTTATTGAGTGCGTTCTCTGAATTTAGCATTGTTTTCACAAGTCTATGGAGTAGGTGCTATTATTCTCACCATGCATACTAGGAAACCAGTGAAGTGGCAATTCATCACGGGCAGTCTGTCTACAGAGAATACCCTATGAACCACTGTGTAGTACTTTTTCTGAGACATGCAACTCTAAAGGAGAAGAATGGTCACATCTTCCAGTCTCTATATGCGCATCTGAAGAGTTAAATTTTATTCTGTGTCCAGTGCCAATCACTCTATATAGGAGAATGGCATTATTCAACATGCATAATAGTAATACATTATTTTATTTATTTTTTTAAAGATTTTATTTATTTATTTGACAGAGAGAGACACAGCGAAGGAGGGAACACAAGCAGATGGAGCGGCAGAGGGAGAAGCAGGCTTCCCGTGGAGCAGGGAGCCCGATGTGGGGCTCAATCCCAGGACCCTGGGATCATGACCTGAGCCGAAGGCAGACGCTTAACCACTGAGCCATTCAGGCGCCCCAGTAATACATTATTTTAGTTAACATCTTGTGGAGAATATGTTGGAGTAATTAGTTAGGTGTTTGTACTATGGTAGTGGTTGTAGCTATGTTGAAAAGTGGTTGAATATACAGAAAGTGATAAATAGATCCGGGTTGGCAATTTCCTGGCAGGCATACCTCAGAGATATTGTGGGTTCAGTTCCAGACCACCACAATCAAGTGAATATCATGGTAAAGAGAGTCAAATGCATTTTTCTGCTTCCTAGTTCACATAAAAGTTATGTTTACGTAGTATCATCATCTACTAAGTGTGCAATAGCAGTATGTCTATAAAAATGTGCATACTTTTATTAATATATTTTATTGCTAAAAAATGTGAGCCATAGCCTGAGCTTTCAGCTTTTTCTGATGGAGGGTCTTGTCTTGATGTTGATGGCTGCTGCCTGATCAGGGTGGTGCTTGCTGAAGTTTGGAGTGTCTGCAGCAGTTTCTTAAAATAAGAGAACAGTGAAGTTTGCCTCACTGATTGATCCTTCCTTTCATGAACAGTTTCTCTGTAGCATGTGATGCTGTTTGCTATCATTTTACCTACAGCTAAACTTCTTTCAAAAGTGGAGTCAATCGTCTCAAAGCCTGCAGTTGCTTTATCAACTAAGGGTATGTAATAATCTAAATCCTTTGTTGTCATTTCAACAATCTTTGCAGCATCTTCACCAGGAGTAGATCCTTCCTCAAGAAATCACTGTCTTTGCTCATCCATAAGAAACAACTCCTCATCTATTACAGTTTTACCATGAGATTGCAGCAATTCAAATACAATAATAATGAAAAACCTTGAATTATTGCAAGAACTACCAAAATGTGACCCAAAGACTTGAAATGAACAAATGTTGGAAAAATGGTGCCAGTAGACATGCTTGAATAAAGGTGCCACAAATTCAATGTAAAAATGCATTATTTGCAAAGCACAATAGAGGAAAGCACAATAAAACAAAGTATAGCTGTAGATGCTACTGGTAGTCAGTTATGTGTCTGAAATTCTGGACTGGGGATAGCACTTATGAATCCTCAGCATCTATATTGAGTTGAGACTTGAAGGAAAAGCTTATGCAAAGTTAGTCTGTGAAGAGGTAAGAAAAAAGGAAGCATCCATATCAAATACTAAAAATCAAATGAAAAGAAGTGAAATGAAAAAGCACAGTATAAATAAAATAGAAGAGCAGAAGGAGTTCAGTTCGGACAAGAGACTGAACAGATCAAGAGAAACTTGAAAAAATAAAAGAAGAACGTGTGTTTTCTCAGAAGTAAAAAGAAGAGAGTTGTTCAAGGAAAAACTGAACACATAGATGTGCAAAAACATTGTGATGAGAATAAAGTGAAAACATCTGTCTATCAAGTCAAAGGGAAGTAATAAATCTCTTGCAAGATATTTAAACCTTTAAGGTCAAAATAGTTGTAAAAATATGGAAAGAGAAGTGGGTATAAATTGTTTGCATTTTATTTTATTTTATTATTAGAAACACTTGGATAATATACTTACCCTATTGGAAATTAAAAATAGAAAAGGCCGAGAAATGGACTCAAAAATTAATTGGAGTTGAAAGCAAGAGCTAATTTTTTTGTTAACCTTGGCAATGGCAATTTAAGTACTTTAGCTGGAGTAGAAGGCAGGCCTCAGCGGGTGGAGGAGTGATGGGACCTCACTGGTGGAGGTAACTTTTAAGAAGTTAGATTTAAAGTGGGGAAAAATACAGAAAGCTGAATATAAAATTTACTAAATTCAGTGAGATATTTGGGTTTCTATTTATCCCTGTAGATTACAGCATGAGAAAAAAAAATCCATTTGTTTTGGAAACACATTTTCCAAAGTTAATTAATCAATGAATGAATGAATCAATCAATTTACTTAATTGCCAAGGCACATTTTTTAGGAAGAAGAAACTTTCTTTTGCTGTTCCTACAAAATACGCTCTTCTGTGTAAAATGAGAATCAATGCATCTTACTTGTAAGAATGGATGAAGAAACTTATGTTTACTATTTCATTCTCATCAATTTGATGTTGGCAAGATTAAAAGCTTCTCCATCTACCAACTTAGTTCAGTGATTGAGGGACTGTGAATTAACTGTCAAAATCCGAAAGACCTTTTATGGGAGAAAAAAAAAGTTTATGTTTGTGCGAGTGCACAAAGAAGTGGCTTCCTGGACAGCTAGAGATAATGATTTATATATCATCTTAATAAGAAGACGGGGTTAAGACTTCAAGGGAAATTAAATAGCAGGAAACTAATGAGTAACAATGGGGGGGGCAAGTGGCAGATATGGAAAGTTTTGTATATGTAATTTCTCATGCAGGTACCAATGGCCCATCTCCTTTCTAGTTGTAAACCTCCTGGAGAAAGAACTTATGATAGCTGTATGTTTTAGAGGCTTTGTTTAGGTTAGCAAAAGGATTTGTGTATATGTGTGTGTGACTGCTGTTTGTTTAGATGATTTCATTTTAAAATAATCTTTATACCATGTTGGTGGGTCCAAGTAGATCCCATCACTGAGATGTTTAATTGTTTAATATCTCAAGTTTGTGCCTTTTTAATTTTATTTTTTTCTTATGCAATAGAACATATATAGAATTAAGACAGCTCAAACACTATTCATTTCTTTATACAAATTTTAAAGTCTTCCATGGTTTCTCATTTTATTTATAATTAATTTCATTCCCTTTTCTGTCCACTTAAAAGGAACACAGTTTGACTACAAACAACATTTAATGGTCTTGATTCTTCTACCATTTTCAGACTCTATATTCTAGTTAGAAAAAGCAATGAGTACCCTTCATGTGTTAATATGTATATTTTAACTTATTATTTCTGTCCATATTAGCCTTTCTCTGAAATCCTTCTCAAAGAACAGCTACATGAAACAATCTACAAAAAGAAAAATCTGCCACGTGTTCACTAGTTACTCCATTGAAACATTTGGTAGTTGTGCTTAGCTTGAGGCCTTTCTTATATTTGCATTCATGTTGTGGCTAAAAGACTAGGCCATGAGATCATTATGTAAGGGTTCAAATCCTGGTTCTAATTTAATGGTGTGAATTTTGATAGGTGAGTTTTACACCGTTTGCTTCAGTGTCCTCATCTGTAATAATAGTACCTATCTCATAACATTGTTATGAGGATTAAGTGAGACAATTTATATAAAATATGATAGTTCTCAGCAATGGTAAACACTTAATAAACATTAAACATTATTACTCATTAAACATTAGACATAGTTAATAAACATTACACATTATTATATCATGTAAATTATTAGCTCTTAAAGACTTAATACCTCAGTTTCTTCTCTTTTTATTTATCCTCTTGGACAATCATATAAAGCCAACAGAAATTATTAAAAGATTAATCATAGTCTACTGAGGGGTTTATTCATATAAGAAACTTGTCAAATTATTTGAAGAAATATCACAATTAGAAAAAATTTTTGAAAATAATAAAATACATAAAATTATAAGCTTAAATTTTCATACATTTAGAAATCATATATTCCAATTCTACATGTTTTTAAAAAGTGTTTCTTAAATAATTATAGAATCATATAAATTCCTAATATGTCAAAAGTTTTGGAATAACAATATGGTATAATTGAGGGCAATAAAATATATTACAATGTGAATTACATTTTTATTCTTCTAATTTAACTCCATTATTTATTTATAGCATCAGTGTAAAGAAATGTGGAATTATATTGACAAAGTGCAGATTTAAAGGCACCTTTTTTGTACAGTTTAAGAGATAGTTTTCAAAGTAAATTAATGCTTTAAAAGTATTCCCCGGGTGTCTGTCTAAAACAATTAGAAAATTAATATTTTTCTAATATCATTGATTAATTTTGAGGCATGTGCTTTCTTATAAAAAATGTTGAAGTAATAAGTTATTTGTATTTCTTTGTTTTTCCTAAGGTTCTTTTGTTGTAACATATTTTAAAATAATAAAATAATATTTTTATAAGATATGTTTAAGTCAGATGGTATTTTCTGAAACTAGCTCAAGAAATAACTTCTTACACAGGGATATGCACAAGGAGTTGTCCAAAATAGAGATGCAATACATTTAAATAACATTTATTAATTACTTTCTGGTGATGAAATATTGAATGAGGTTTAAGTTTATGGTTTTAATTTTTTTTTTAATTTTGGTAGTCTCAATAGTATTAAAACATTTTAATATAGAAACTTAAAATTTAAAAAGTTAGAAACATTTTTGTAAATTATAGGTGAAAAATGACCCTTTAGATAATTAAGAATTAATGATTTGGTACTAAAAAGTGAAATCCACAAAGCCACATGGAATCTATATCATGTTTTTTCTGTGAGTTTGCTAATATATAGAAGAAAGTATGACTTAAAATGAACAGAAAGATTGTGGGAAGTTTTGGAAAATATCTGAAAAATTTGGGCTTTCATTCTTACTTTAAATTCTATAAAATAAGGGGGACTTTTTGTTTGTTTTGTATTTTTAAATCTAAAGGGGAAAGCTAAATTGTTTTCTTGCTATCTTTTTTAAAAATGTGCTCAATACATTTAACCTATAGACATAAAAGAGTAGACCATGTTAACAGAATGTAATTGTAATCTTATGTCATTTTTACTTTAACAGCAGTAGCTTTTTGATGTTTATTTTTTCCAGCAGATGTTGTTCTTTGGGAAGATTTGGTAAGTGTTCTTTTTTTTTTTCATCCTATTGGAGTAACATTAAAATCCTATTGAAATAACATTAGCATGAAACTTTAATAAGACTTGATATAACTCTATTAGCAAAAGGAATCTTAGCTTGAGCACATACAGCTAGATATTTCAGCTGCTTCAAAACAATAAATCATGTCCAGATATGAAAAACATGAAAGATAATATGATGTTAAATTTCACACTTATATATGTACTAAATTTCTATAATCAATCATGTCAAAGTGTGTTTTTAGAACATATCTTAAAGCAGACAAGCTAAAAAACAGGTTTTTATTTTTAAAAAGTAGCAAATGGGGCACCTGGGTGGCTCACTTAGTTAAGCATGCCTTCAGCTCAGGTCATGATCCCAGGGTCCTGGGATCGAGCCCCGTGTCAGGCTCCCTGCTCCTCTGGGAGCCTGCTTCTCCCTCTCCCTCTGCCTGCCGCTCTCCCTGCTTGTGCTCTCTCTCTCTCTCTGTCAAATAAATGGATAAAATCTTTAAAAAATAAATACATAAAAATAAATAAAAAATAAGAAGTGGCACATAGTTTATAGTATTTTAGGAATTTTTTTATTAGGATTATTTGTCTTACAAATGAAATCAAGCAATGTAAATACTATAATGCTCTCCAGAGGTGAATATTCATATTTGCTAAAGACTTCCATGAAAGTGATCAATTTTTAGACAAACAGCATGCCAGAATTCTTCAAAGTCATAAAACCCCTATCATGGAGTGTGATAATAAACATAACCAGGCACAGAAGCATATAGATGTGTAATAATCTGTAAAACTTTACATTAATATTTATATTCATGAATTGAAGCAATTTAGAAGTACTATGAAATATTTAAAAGTATGTAATACTGTTCATAATTATTTCATGACAGTTTAAAAAAACTTTATTAACCGATAAACTAAGAAAAAAAACATACTTTTCAGTTAATCATCGGTTTATCTTCAAGCTTCAAGCCTTTAAGATATTGATATTGCCAAAGAAGCTTGGTAAAGTATACTTTAAGTTAGAATTAAGTTAGAAAAAAACCCGAAAAGCCAAATAAATAAATAGCAGGAGTCGGGTTTTTCATTCCAATGTAGGAAAAAATATATAATTAAATTTCTAACTGCAAAAAAGATTACCTTTGTTTAAAATTTTTCATAATGACATTGTAGAAAGAATAACACCTATTTTTGTCATATGTTCTACAAAAAGTTCCAAAAGTTTCCTGGGGAGAGCAGACAGAATACGAAAGGAAGACATGGCTGCTAAATTTCATTTAGGATGGTTACTACACTTGCTTTTAAAAAGACATATGGATGTCGACAAATAATATTTTGGAGAATAGGAAATTTTGAAGTTAAAAAGCAAAGTCAAACAACAAGATAATTTGTCTGGAAGAAAAAATGCTTCTTCTGAATAAAGTAAAAGGTGAAACAGGGCAAAACAACCAACCAAACAGAAGCCTTAAGCTGGAAACAGGTTCAAAAGTCTCTGAAATTAAAATAAATTAAAATAAATATGGTCTTCAAGATAGTTTTCATTTTTAAAAATTAACCTACAAAGACTTGTAGATATATATATTTTTTTTTCTCAAAATAATGCCAGCCAGGAATACATTACTTAAATTTGCCAAAAGACATTGAGAATCATTGTTGATAAAGTGTCTTAGAAATGGTGGCAAACTAAAATTTATCATTAAATTTTAACACAGAAAAAACATGAAAACATTTAAGCAAGTTTGGCAGTTTTAATCATGAAAAGTGTAGCATTCTATAGTATACATTGATCTGAATTAATTGGGTGGACTTGCAGCCAACATTTAAATTTTCAGAGGCTAGTTTTTCCTTCTTATAAATTTAATTATGGAAGTCAAGATTAGGGTAGGGAAAAGGTTAACCAAATTGTCTTCTACACCACAGTTCTCCCATATTTTTTTCACCCACATGCAAAATATAAATCTCTTTCATATAATACATACTTTCAAACAAGATAGGAATTGTTTTACTCAGTTTACAAGGAAACTACTTTGACTCACTCAAGAAAAGATGTCAGTAAAAGTAATCAAAGGTCCCTTCCAACCAGAACTATATTAGTTTTTTTTTCCTTTATAGCCAAACTTTCAAAGGGGATTTATTTTTCTCTTTCTTCTCTCTGATGCTGACCATGCCATGGACACTGTTCTGCTTATCAGTGATCACTATGTTGTTAAATCCAATGGGCATTTTCCAGTTACCAGGTAAGGAAGTTATCTTATTTAACATCTCCACACTCCCTGTTTTTCAGTTTAGTTTAGTTTTGTTTTTGTGTTGTTTTGTTTTGTTTTGTTTTTTTAGTGAAGGGGGAGGGGGAAGGGGCAGAGGGAGAGAAAGAATCTTCAGCAGGCTCCACTTCCAGTACAGAGCCCCATGCAGGGCTCCATCTCACAACTTTGAGGTCATGACCTGAGCCGAAATCAAGAGTCGGATGCCTAATGGAACGAGCCACCCAGGTGCCCCTCACACTCTCTGTTTCTCAAAAAATTCCCTTCTTTTCTCCTTCCTTTACATAATCATGAAAACTTCCGAGAGGAATTCTTAAAATTTCTGCATGTAGAATATTTAAAAATCATGTATAGAAATATTTATGTAGGATATTCTGTGGTCATTTTAGAAAAAAAAAAGTGCAATAGTCAGAGAGTGGTCATGAGGAAAGTTCAACCACCTACCAAGACTGATCTTCATAGGGAATCTTTCCTTTTGTGAATTTGCCACAAAAACATTGTCTCGGCCTTTTATCTCTGAAGCCTGATATTCCAGATCACAGAGAGCAGTTTCCCTTAGCGGGGTTTCATGTTTCAAAACCTGGCTTTCATATTTAAACAGTTTACATTGATTAGGAAGTGAAATATAACAGCTGAGGAGAAAAATCACTCAGACCTTCTTATTATTTGCTTCTTCTTTTCCCAGAACGTGAGATATATTGGAAATTGATTTTTTTTTCATTTTTTCATTTTCAGTTTTTAATATTTCTTGTTTTTATTTTAATTCCAGTGAGTTAACATACAATATAATATTAGTTTCAGGTGTACAATATAGTAATTTAACACTTCCATACATCACACTGTTCTCATCAGAACAAGCCCCCTCCTTAATCCCCATCACCTATTTCACCCATCCCCCCACCCACTTCCCCTCTGGTCACCATCAGTTTGTTCTCTATAGTTAAGAGTCCAACTCTTGGTTTGCTTCTCCCTTTCTTTTTCTTTATTTTTTCCTTTGTAATTTTAATTAAAATACCAGGGTGTTTTTTGTTTTTTTTTTAAGATTTTATTTACTTATTTGACAGAGAGAGACACAGCGAGAGGGGGAACACAAGCAGGGGGAGTGGGAGAGGGAGAAGCAGGCTTCCCGTGGAGCAGGGAGCCCGATGGGGGGCTGGATCCCAGGACCTTGGGATCATGACTTGAGCCGAAGGCAGACGCTTAATGACAGAGACACCCAGTCATCCTTAGAATACCAGGTTTTAATCTAAACAGAAAAATAGTTGCTATGATGCTTAAACATCCACATCACCTCATTCTATCGTATCAGTTATCTTCTTAGAGGGGGACACTAGATATACGACAGGAGTTTCTCTCTGCTGTAGGAAAACAAACAAAAAACATAAAAGACACTTATACCAAAAAATACGTGTTACCTGTCTGAATGAAGAAATAACATAGAGTTTGAGTTAACAACCTAGTTTAAAGTCCTTCCTGCACTTTTGATTAATTCTGTTACATTGGCAGTCCCCTTAAATTGTCAGAGTGACAATTTCATTATGTGTGGAGTAAGGATAAGGATATCTAACCTGAAAACGTCAAAAAATCATTCTGAGGATCAGGTGTAGCAATATATGGGAAGAACTCTATAACCTAAAAAATGACATACAAATATAACATTTTAATTTTTTCCCAAAAGAGAAAGCAATTGTTACTTTTACTGGTGGAGAGGGCAGCTGTAACAAAATACCACAAATTGGGTGGCTTTAACAAGAGAAATGGGTTGGCTCAGGGTCCTGGATGCTAAGAGTCCAAGATCAAAGTATTGGTAGGATTGTTTTTTTGTTTTTTTGTTTTTTTGTTTTTTTTTCTGAGGGCTGTGAGGGAGAACCTGGTCCAGGCCCCTCTCCTAGTTTCTTATGGTTTGTTGGCAATCTTTGGCATTTCTTAGCCTGTTAGGCACATCACATAGCAGTCTTCCCGTGGGCCTGTGTCTAAATTTCCCCTTTCAAGAAGGACATCGGTTGTATTGAATTAGCTGCCCACCCTACTCCAGTATGACTTCATCTTAACTTAAATAATTATATCTGCAATAACACTATTTCCAAATAAGGTCACATTCTTAGGTACTGAAAGTTAGAGCTTTAACATAAGAATTTTGGAAGGACACAATTCAACCCAGAACACCATCATATCAAAAATGGACTTAAGATAGAGTTCACTCTTAATCTTTTAGTCACTTTGTGACTCTCATTACCTGGAAATCACAGAGATTTTTTGCCCACACTCTTTAAAATATTACCACTCACAGAAAAAGGATGAGAGAACTTACCTAACTCCTTACTTATTTGCTAAACTTCCTGCTTATTTAGACCATTAAAAATTACTTTTAGTTAAAAGGTTGTTCTCTGTAAATCTATCTCTGCAACAAATTTTGAAAGCCATATGATCAATGAAAGATGCTTATCATGCCTTCCAAAATAAAATCAAAGAAAAAAATGCAAGCAATTATAAGTATCTCCATATCTAAATCCCTAAATTTTAAGGAAATGGGAGATAATTAAGGTTTTCAACATTTTTAGAACTTCACAGAGAAATAAGAATCTTTTTTTTCTTTCAACTTGGAGATATTTACAGCCAGATCTCCAGTAGGTCCATTCAATAAAACAACTCCTATGGCTCTATTTCTTATTTAATGTCACAAAAAATAAATAAATAAATAAATAAATAAATATTTAGAAAATGTTATGTACTTTAAACTAGAGTTCAGTCAATATATTGTAGAATCAACAATTTTTTTCTCTTAGAGACACAAATATTAATTCGTAAGAGATCCTTCTACCAATTGGATAATTCTTTTGAGATTCATTAAACATTTTCTATATATACATTGAGTTCAATTTAGATTAGGAAGCAGGACTTGTATTCTGTTTAAACTTCCCTTACAGTCTTTGATTATACAACACCTGTTCTTGTAAACTAGGCTCATTCTGATATAAAGGTAGTAGTGAAGCAAGTAGTATTATATAGCACAACTCCTCAAGGTAAACAGGGGTGGGTAATTTAATCTCCAAGGTGACAAATTGTCTTATCATGAGTGAGCAGGCAATTTCTTCCCTGAAATAAACTAAGTTGCCCAGGACAGCTTTAACTAGATGAAATCATTATCCTTTTAAAGACACAGAGTTGAATAGAGTTAATTTTCTCAGTTTTAGTGTCTTGGTAGAAAATGGCATAAGAAAATAGTGCTGCCTTAAGGTAATATTAAGCTGTTTAAGTTCTTCAGTAAGAGAATAAAAATAGTATTACTTTAGGAAAAAAATACATATGTGCGCACGCATACACATTTCTAATGAATTAGACTGCAATAATAGACTATTAAAAAGACAAATGTCTTTACTCCTTCACCTTTCTAAAGGACAAGCACATAAAAATACTTATTTATACCTCTGATTTTTATAACCATTTAAAAAACTACTCAACAAGCTATAGCTTTAATCATCTTCTGACTATGGCCTACAGCACTATGAGTTAATATGTGCTAGGCATATGGGAAACATTTCTTTTCTTTCAGTTCAGAATGGTACCAACAAAGCGCTTCCTGATAATAACCTCTCAAGCCTTCCTTAGTATTTTTCTCTACTAACTTAGGGAAAAAAAATTATGCCTAATTCTCAGTACCTCAATAATGGTGAAGCATCAGGGGAATAGTTTAAGTTCCCTATCCCTTTAAGTTTATTAACCTCTTTCATGCAGGTTAAAAGACTCAAATTTCATGACCAGAAGAATTTATAGATTTTACAGTTTATTAAAATCGAATAGAAATTAGTAAGGAAGGGTTCAAAGAGGCAACTGCCATGGACCTTAAGCACGCTTTCACATTTTTGCGGACATAGCAAGGATGTAAGCATCTGACTACTTTTACTCAGAACAGTTCTTATGGTTGTGTTTATTGTGAGTGAACTTGATAGATGAGGTAAGCCCCCACCTTCCAACTTTAACTCAAAGAGCAGCCTTGCTTTTACCTACTATAAAAACAAGCTCAAGCTTCTTAAAATAGCCTATTATATCTGCAAGCACCCTTAATGGGCTCTTTGTATCGCCTCCATGGCACTTGGTGGGGGTGGGGGAGGGCGGGAGGGGAACAGGTGGAACGATCAAACACGATTATGAAGCCTCAGCTCCTGCTTTTGCCGTGACCTCTAACTTTTGTCTTCTCCCAGTGTCCATGAACAGTAACAAACTAGCTTATTAACTTGTAAATAGGATAAAATCTCAGACCTGGCACAGTTTTTAACAGTAGAAATTAGGATATCCTCTTTGTTTTTGTTTCTGCCATTGAGCTAAAATTCATGTAATTCAAGTAATTCATGTCTTTGTAATTCTTAAGGGCCATTCTTCTCTCGCTTCTGCCCAAGTTATTTTAAAGAGGTGTGGAGACATGAAACAATCCTAACCCCTTGCAATACTACCAAATAGGACCTTAATATTCCTAGTACTAAAACTATATTTAGTACTTACAACTGGAGACTAATAGTATTATGTGTCTTTAGAGGAAGATAGAGAAACAGAGAGGGGGTAAAGAAAGAGGAGAGATTGATTTTAAATCTTCAGTTAAAAGAATTAGAAACATTTAGAACGGACATCATAATGGAAAACATTGAATTTAATAAGCAGTTTGGACAAGTTACAAATGTGGACATAAGTAAATGGAACACAATAAAACTAGAATGTTTTGTGAGGAATGATGGCTTATAAAATAAATTCAAAAAGTAAAATGACATTTTATTCACTTATAAGTTAATATAAACATCTTTACAATTATTAGCCATTGCACATTAGAACTGCAATATTAAATTAACAAACCTGGCACAAATCTGAAAACCATTATAAATATGCTCTGTATTCAGACACTATGGCCTCTTACTTAAAATGAATCATTCCTGTCCAATATCAGCTTTTACCCAACTCCACAGGGATTCCTTCAGGTGTGAGTTTAATTCTTCTAGATGTTTTTACTTTCAGCAATCATTTCACCCAAACTTACTACATGTTGTGTACAAGGAAAGGGCAGATGTATGAAATATATTTGTCTCAGAGTCTGTTAAGTTGAAATTTCCCAAGGGGGGGGAAAAAACAACATCTAACGGGACTTCTCAGCATATAATGTTTATGTATATGTGAATTATACATACACACATCTGTGTATAGATATACACAATTTAGTTATACATCATAGCAGATAGGTGGTTGCATTTTAAATGGATTTGATCTGCAAACACTGATACGCCTGAATAGATAAGATTTTACCTCATAAATACTATAATTACTCTTTTTAATCATCATATATTACCTAACATCTTTAGCAAACTTCATATCTACTAGTGTCTAGGTCTTTATTCTAATTGTCCAAATGCCTTTGGAAGATTAATAACTATAATATGAAAGAAAAATTTTGTATTGTAGTTATCACATGAGAATTATTTTCCAATAGTGAGTCAATGCCACTATTTAATATGGAAAATCATATTAACAATTTTCAGAACAATTTTGAATGAACAATTGAAAACAATTATAGGCAAAATAATGACATAGCCTTTACTGATCAAACTACTTTACATTTCAGAGGCATTGAACACTCAGCTGTGATACATTCTGATAGAAGGAAATCTTATTTATGCTTGAAACTCAGAGATAAATTGATAGCAAAGAAGAAAAGATTGACCATCTATCTCACTGATAGACTTTCAAAGTTAAATTTAAGGAAAAGGATCTGCAAAGTCATGGAAAGGCTATCTGTCTATATGGAAATCCTCTATTATATGTTTTTGACTCCCGTTTAAGTCTATAAGATATTATGACAAATGTTTATTATGGTGTAATTTGTGCTGTATCTAAGATATGTCATTTAACACACTGAAGAAAACAAAATGATGTTATAAAAAAACTTGCACATGTCAGAAAATATGAGTTCTAATTTTAACTCAACCTAATTAGCTGTATGATTTGGGGAAATTTACTTCATTTTTTCAGGCTCTGGATTTTCTCATTTGTAAAATGAATATGAGCTAAAACCCTTGCCAACTCCAATGTTTATTGATCTATGTAGTAGACATTGTGAATATATTTGGGATATTAGCAATACAAAAAATGAGCCAGACATGCATTTGTAGGTCACTATGATTAGTCTGAGCATCTTTAATGAAAGAACGTATGACCCAATAAGAGAGAAGTTTATACTTAGCAGGAGCCTTGAAGAATGGGAGGATGGAAGTCATTTCAGATGGAAAGGAATCCTAAATAAAAGCTGACTTCGAGTGTACTGCCTTTAGATAACAAGGAAAAATGGGGGTATAGATTTACCATTAATGGTAGTGGTGGTGATGATGGTGATAATTGATTTTTGGTTTAAACTATAGGAGATTTGAAGTTTTTGGAGGCTGACAGAGTTGCTAAAAAAAAAAGAATATGTTTAAAAACACAACCTACAAATTTTAGCCTTGGGAAAGCTCCTTAGTTGAGCAAGGAAGGAAATCTATATAACCATCAGGGAAAAGGAAGGTAAATAAACTGAGAATATATGGATGGAGCGAAGTTGAAGGAATTTAGATGTCTAGCAATGCACATTACATACAGTCCCATATGCTTTGCTATAATGAGTAGGGATTATTAAGCCTTTTTGAAATTATTCATCTAGCTCTAAAATGATGTATTTCTTGAATTCTTAATTCTTTTTTTTCTGTCTACCATAATGAAAACATATACACAGTTAATGAGAGAAGAGGAAAGTTACTGAAAATAACTCATAAAGGTTTAAAATGACTTTTGTATTAATATTGTTTCAAGTTACTAAAGTGATTTTTGAGTTTTTTCCATGCTTGAATATATAATATGATACAAAAATTAAAATTAAGAACTTTCAAAGTGGCGCCTGGGTGGCTCAGTTGGTTAGGCAACTGCCTTCGGCTCAGGTCATGATCCTGGAGTCCCGGGATCGAGTCCCACATTGAGCTCCCTGCTCAGCGGGGAGTCTGCTTCTCCCTCTGACCCTTCCCCCTCTCATGCTCTCTCTCTCTATTTCATTCTCTCTCTCAAATAAATAAATAAATAAAAAATCTTTAAAAAAAATAAAAAGAACTTTCAAAGTGTTATTTAATGAGATGATCAGGTTACTTCAACTGGTATTTTATTAGTGTTGTTGGTAAGATTAAAGTTTAATTGTTAAATACCTGTTATCTCTTTTCCTTTCATAGTGCTGTATATTTCTTTATTATTGCTATTATGCTGGATTTTCATTTTATTATTTTTTTCGACTTGGAAAAGAAAAGTAAACAATTTTGTATAAAGCAATTTCTTCCATAGGGTTTCAGCATAAGACTCTTTAATCTAAAATTTCCTACATTAGGTTCAGGTTGTTGTATTGATAGGTGAGAAAAATGTGTTCTGAGGGACCATGAGAAAATACAGAACACCACTTACTACTTTGGGCCAGATCAAATTCAACAATACCCTAGGTTAGGGTCGTATTAGTTTTTTCCTTCAGAACTCTATTACTTGCCTTGAAGAGTATTAACTTTGAAGGGCAGTGAGTTGCATAAAGAGTTCTTTCTTTTAGCATTTTGTTTATTTCTCAACCTTGTATATATTTGTAATATCAAGTTATATATGCATAAATATGCATAAGCCAAATTGTTTTTTGATGTTTTGTATAAAAATGCACAGTAAGTGTTTTACAAAGAAAATATTAGGCTACGCTTTCTCTTTTTTGAGTTGCTAAGCAGATATCTATGACATTGATTGATGCAACATTTTGAAATCTGCAATGGTCTTTATGGTTTTAGTTATGAATATGTATGAAAAATCAGTTTTAGTAATGGTCTTTATGGTTTTAGTTATGAATATGTATGAAAAATCAGTTTTAGTAACTGTGCTATTAGAGATGGTCTAGGACTATAATTCAACAGCAATTTCCTTAAAAGATAAAGGAACTTGAATTACAATAGAATAAGTGTTGATAGCTGAATGTCTTATTAAAGAATAGCTTCTTGTATTCAGGCACGTTTTCAAATGGTGACAGGAAGTAGTGACTAAAGGGGAGCACACTTAGAGATATGTCAACTCCTAGTGGAATTACTGAAAAAGAAATGCTTTAACATTCTGTCCACCTATGCCACATTATTTATAGAAATTTAAAAATCATCATTAACACAGCACTATTGTATTTCTGTTAAAGGAATGTACTGTCATATTTCTCATATATACACATATTCATCCTGATTGGGCAACAGAATACATATTGACATTTTTTAAAGTTAGCCTTAAAATAAAGCATGCCTTGAATTCTTAATCCCTTTCTTCCTAACATGGCAATCACAATTACACATATTCTGTTGTCACATCAGGCTTTTCTTAACACTTACATGCCTTGTTTTCAGAATTAATTCAAGGAAACAAAGTTCAAGTTAGAAAATACACACATAGACATGCTTAGCTAAGCTAGCCAAACATGGTTATTATCATGGTTAAAATGAAAACAAATCAAAAGCACGATTTGCTTCCACACTGTATTTTCTGTTTTGCTGTTGTTTTGTTTTGTTGATTTGGGTTTTTCTTTGGACTAACTAAAACGTATTTAATACAGACACAAACACATATAAATACACAATTCTATGGATAAAAATCTCTGATATAATGTTTAGTTAAAACCTCTGTCAAATTCTATAACCATTTCTTACTAATACACATAGAAGAAGAGAGTATCAGTTATGCTTATAGAATAATTGATCATTTTATAGCTTTCTGTTTTGTATAAATTAATCTTATATGCTGGACTTAATTTATATAAATTACCATATATGATAATATATCAAAGTAGAATAACTTCCTGCTCACCTGCTCAAATCATGAGAGAATGCAGGGGGGGGGGGGGGGGGCAGGTAGGGAACTCTTTCTAATTGTGGAAGTTCGGCCATCTTCTAAGGCATATAGTTAAACAAAAAATAAGGATATAAAGAAAACATATATTCATATATCTTGTTGTCACAGTGAAGAACATTGTTACAAAGCCACTGAGGAAAATAGCTGCATTTTTATCATGACTAGCCCAGCTATACTGCATCTATTATTTAGGAAACAACATAAAATGTCAGAGCTACATAATGGAAAACTGTAAATGAGTCAACCTTCTTGACACTCAGACTCTCAGGCACCAGGTTAATGTCACAGAGGCAAACTGGTCAGCATTCAGGGCAAGAAGCCAGATGCAGTATCTGAACTACACTCCCTGAAAGGATGTAGCTGGGAGAGAAAATAGAGCAGGTTCAGGAGACTCTAAGAATGTAATTTACAGTAGAATTACAATGTGGCAGTTGGTGACTATTCTGACTAGAGTAGTCTGTGGGACTTCTTCACTCACAGCAACTGATAGCAACTAAAATTACAGAATGTATCATTTGCAAGGTAATTAAAGAAATACACATTTCTCTGTAAAAGCAATTCTAATTAGTTACCCAATACCGCTACAAGATTTCTTATGTATATATACAACTGTGATCTTATTGTAGCCTCCCAAAAGCATATAATGTTTTTTTAAGTATAATATTAGTAGACGTTATCATTTACACCTAAAAAACAGTTTAAATGGTTAATTTATTATCATATTTGCAGCCAATACAATGAAAAATTACAATTGTATTTTTAAATATTACTGAGTTCTTAATTTAAATAAGGTTATTGCTTACTGTTCTTCATAATTAGGTGGTAAGCCTTATTAAGAAGATAGAGACCATGATTTAACTTTTGTTTAATAAAGTTAGGTATAAAAATGGTAGTGTTCTATTATAAAATTTTAATTTAAATATATAAAACAAAAATAAATTTAAAAAAATTTGAGAGTAAAGTAATCCAGATCATAATGTGACTCTCTAGAGAGTATACATTGACTTTTCATGAAGTAATGGAATAAAATTTAACTCATGTTCATCTGAAAAACAAAAACCTGTAAATATGTGTAGATATATATTATTTTCCTAGGTGTGTGTTTTATCTTTTCTTCCAAATTCTATTCCTATATTATTGTATAGAGCTGAGATATTCAATAGGGTAACCACTAAGCCCCATGTGCCTACTGAGTCCTTAAAACGTAACTAATGGTAACTGTGGGAATGAATTTTTTATTTTAATGCATTTAATTTAAATTTAAAAGCTGAAATTTTGTATATATTTTTTCTGTTAAACAACTATTGTTTTGGTAGGATTATATTTCATTTGAATTGTTTCAAATGTTGCATCTTGTTTAAGATGAATTTTAAGTATAAAAACTTACCTGATTTTGATAATTATTATATTGATTATAAGTAGTAATAAAAACAGTTTGGGGGCGCCTGGGTGTCTCAGTCGTTAAGCGTCTGCCTTCGACTCATGGGCTCATGGTCTCATGGGCTCAGGTCATGATCCCAGAGTCCTGGGATCGAGCCCCACATCGGGCTCCCTGCTCCACGGGAAGCCTGCTTCTCCCTCTCCCACTCCCCCTGCTTATGTTCCTGCTCTCCCTATCTCTCTCTCTGTGTCAAATAAGTAAATAAAATCTTAAAAAAAAATACAGTTTGGATATGTTGGGTTAAATCAAATATATTTTTAATTTAACCTATTCTTTGTATTGGTTTTAATATGGCTACTAGAGAATTTTAAATTACATATGTGGCTCATTATATTTCTTTTGGGAAATGCTAGTAGAAGAGGTGTTTATTCCATACATTGAACATTGAAATTGTACAATATCAATAAATGGTTTTATCTAAAGATTCTGGGACCAAGAGATTCCAGTCTCATAAAGGGAAAGTAACACACATTGGGTAACCAGTCACAATCATGTTGACTAGAAAGTTATAGAATAATTTAAAGAAAAATTGATAAATATTTCTCAGAAAATTTTGGTTTTTTTATTTTTCAATGAGGAGAATTAGAAATTTGTGGCTCTTCATATACTTTATCAAGCTCCATAGGCAGTTTGACCTTCAGTTATTGACATTTGGTTATATCCATCACCAGCATAAATTAGACCTAAGCATTTGAGGACTAGACTCATATTCAAACCAGAATCAAGAGTGCTGCCCTCATTATGTTCTTTTTGCTACTTATTTATCCACACTAAAATTTAGTTAATTAATTTAAAGAGAGGAATTTTAATCTGCTTGCTGTACCATCACTCCAAAAAATGTATCCATTCAAAATTAATCAGAACTTAATTTCTAAGTACTGATATATTTGTCCTTGTTTCTTGCTTGTTTTTTATTTCTGTTGATTTCTGTGATTAATACAGAGGTGAAAAATATATTTCAAAGTAATAATATAATACATTTAAATATATTGCATTTTTATGGAAATTATTTTGAAGATAATTTGTTCTTAACACAAAATGATCTGTACTAGTTCCCTTATAATATATTGGATTTTCTTCTTCTATAAGTATTATGTGTAGATTATAATAATTAATTTTATTGATGTTACTCAAGTTACCAGTATTTGCATAAAATTATAATATCAAATTACATGATATCATCACAGCAGGTAGCAAAGTTCTGAGTTGTTGATATTTTTCACTTTAAATAGATGGAAGTTGAGAAATGTTGTACTCTTGTATCATTTTCATAATATCACTGCACTGAGCAAGTAGAGGAAACTTGCAATTTTTTCTGTCCTCCTGAGAACTCAAGTTACAATTTTAATGAAGAAAAATCCTTCCTTAAATTCTTCTTAACATAATTTTCTTATCTGCAAGCTATTATATTAGTAAAATTTGGCATTAAAGTGTACACTCAGTGGTCTACAAATCCCACATATAGTTTTGAAGCACAAAAGGGAAATGAAATAAAAAACATTCTTCTGTTTCATTTTTAAATGAGTTAAAATTGAAACAGACTGAGGGTTCTAGAGGGGAGGGGGGTGGGAGGATGGGTTAGCCTGGTGATGGGTATTAAAGAGGGCACATACTGCATGGAGCACTGGGTGTTATATGCAAACAATGAATCATGGAACACTACATCAAAAACTAATGATGTAATGTATGGCAATTAACATAACATAATAAAATTAAAAAAAAATTAACAAGTGCTTAATTTAAAAGACACTAGTTGCTTTCATGATGAAAGTGAAGTCTCTGACAGAGTTCCAATCAGAAAAAAAAAATCTGCTAGATAGCAAAATCAATGAAACCAGCTTGCCCTACCTTGCTATGACTCAATATGCAGTTTATTGGTATAACACATTATTTTTAAATATTGCTCTCCCTCACCTTGCTTCTCTACCTGACTTTTGGCTATCTCTCTTATTTTCTGAGCATTGCTCATATAACAACCTTTTCATTTAGTCTCTACTTTATCTGTGCAAGGTGTGCTGTTTACCAATCTACACAAATGATAAGGAACATCAAACTTTATTAAAACTGTTATATGTCTATGTAGTTCAACACTCTCATTCAAGTATGTAAGAGATATCTCTTAAGAAAGCTAAGCTATAAGAGCTTAAGTGACTTGGACCAAATTTAACATCAGATATTCACAGAGCAAGACTAGAATTTAAATTAAGTCTCTTGACTCCTTTTGATTCCATGTTTCATCCAATTTCACGTAACAAAGGACAATATAGAATTTACTTATCTAATCATTAAATGGTTAAAGCTACTAGAACCCATCCTCTCTCTTGCCATGATGCTTTGGGAAAGTGCTAGGAAAATTTGATAAAAGATTGCAGAGATCATTGGATGACAAAATCTTACAAAATCTTTCACATGTGGCCTTTTTTTTCAAAAGAAGGGTAATTTCTGTACTGTTTTGATCACGACAGTTTTGTAATATAACTTGAAGTCTGGAATTGTGAAGCCTCCAGCTATGCTTTTCTTTTTCAAGTTTGCTTTGGCTATTCGGGGTCTTTTGTGGTTCCATACAAATTTTAGGATCATTTGTTCTATCTCTGTGAAAAATGCTGTTGGTATTTTGATAGGGATTGCATTAAATCTGTAGATTGCTTTGGGTAGTATAGACATTTTAACAATATTTTTTCTTCCAATCTATGAATTTAGAATGTTTTTCCATTTTTTTGTGTCATCTTCAACTTTTGTCATCAGTGTTTTATAGTTTTCAGCATATAGGTCTTTCACCTCTTTGGTTAAGTTTATTCCTAGGTATCTTATGGTTTTTGGTGCAATTGTAAATGGGATTGGTTCCTTAATTTCTCTTTCTGCTACTTCACTATTGGTGTATAGAAACACAACAGATTTCTGTACATTGACTTTGTATCCTGTGACTTTACTGAATTCATTTATTATTTCTAGCAGTTTTTCGGTGGGGTCTCTCAGGTTTTCTATATAAAGTATCATGTCATCTGTAAATACTGAGAGTTTGACTTCTTCCTTGCTGATTTAGATGCCTTTTACTTGTTTTTTGTTGTCTGATTGCTGTGCCTAGGATTTCCATATAAAGCTGTAGTGATCAAAACAGTATGGTGCTGGCATAAAAATAGACATATAGTTCAATGGGACTGACTAGAAAACTCAGAAATGAAATCACAACTGTATGGTCAATTAATCTTTGACAAAGCAGGGAAGAATATCCAATATGAAAAAGAGTCTCTTCGACAAATGATGTTGGGAAAACTAGACAGCTACATGCAAAAGAATGAAACTGGACCACTTTCTTAGACCAAACTCAAAAACAAATTCAAAGTGGATTATAGACCTAAATGTGAGACTTAAAACCATAAAAATCCTGGAGGAGAATACAGGCATCTTTGACATTGACTGTAACAACTTCCTTCTAGATATGTCACTTGAGGCAAGGAAAACAAAAGCAAAAATAAACTATTGGGACTGCATCAAAATAAAAAGCTTCCACATAGCAAAGGAAACAATTAACAAAACTAAAAGGCAACCTATGGAATGGAAGAAGATATTTGTAAATGACATATCTGATAAAGAGGTAGTATGCAAAATATATAAAGAACTTATAAAACCAGCACCCAAAGAACAAATAATCCAATTAGAAAATGGCCAAAAGACCTGAAAAGACATTTTTTTCAAAGAAGAATACAGATGGCCAACAGACAGATGAAAAGATTCTCAACATCACTCATCATCAGGGAAATGTAAATCAAAACTGCAATGAGATATCACCTGTCAGAATAGCTAAAATCAACAACAAAAGAAACAACAGGGGCTGGTGAGGACATGAAGAAAGGGGAACTCTCTTACAATATTGGTAGGAATGCAAACTGGTGCAGCCACTCTGGAAAACAGTATGGAGGATTTTCAAAAAGTTAAAAATAGAACTATGTTACAATCCAGCAATTGCCCTACTAGGTATTTACCCAAATAATACAAAAATACTAATTCAAAGGGATACATGCACCAGGATGTTTATAGCAGCTTTATCTACAATAGCCAAATTACGGAAGCAACCCAAGTGTCCATCAATAGATGGATGGATAAAAAAGATGTGAGATCTATATCTATATATCTATATATCTATATATGATAGTTATTGTTGTATCTTAAAAGATGTAAGAAATTAGCTTGCTAAATTCTCAGAAATCTTTATAATTAACGTCAGACCTCTCTATAATGATTGATAACATGAGTCTATTCAAACTGTTCTTGGGGCATGATAAAGCAGCTGGAAAAATAACAAAATTTTTTAAATATCTTTTAGATTACAGCCCTAGTTCTAGGCACAAAGGATATAACAATGCCCAGAGAGACCTCTGCTGTCATGAATTGTTCATTCTTGTGGTAGCAGAAAGAAAATAAACATGCAACCAGACTAACAGAATAATTTCAGATAGTGATAAATTGTATGAAGAAAACAAGATTGAGAGATGGAATGAGCACACTGAGCACAGTTTATTTTCTGCTGAAATCTCATTTATTCTGATGATTTAACCCACAGATTTATAATGACTTCTCAGCCAATGCATATTTTACATAATATTGAATGCATACTGAGATAGTGTCATGTTACTTTACACAAAACTCAGCAAAACAAAGCCAAATTCATTTTAGGTGGACTTTGTAAGTATATTTGATGTTAAAATTAATTGTGGTGTGATACAAAATATCCTATGTCAGTCAATTTGACTTTATTTGTATTCTGTTACTGCTCTGAGCTGGGTACTGGTACAGGAAACACAGATGCATTTAAAATTTAAAAAAAGAATGTAGTCCTTTCTCTTCAAGGATCTTCTATGCTAGCACTCTAGTATGAATGAACAAGAGAAAATTTCTATTTAAATTAGTGATTTCTATGGAAATTGCCCTGGCAAGGGCAAGAATTCTATGGAATTCTTGGGGGGCAGTGGGTAACATAAATATTTCTGGATGAATGAAGGAGATGTTCAACATAACTTTTCACAGGAGAATATATCCAAGTTCAGTTTTGAACTATGAATAAGAGAAGCAAGTCCAAGAGGCTGGAGAGGGGAGAACTGTCAGGATAAGGAAAGCTACAGAGAGATTTGAATGACCAACATGTTTGAATAAATATGTTAAACATGTTGGTGAATGCAGAACATAGTGAAGAGTAGTTAAATATGAAACTCTAGATTAACTGTGGGTCAAATCATGAAAAACTATAAATGTCATAACAATTCTGTGCTAAATTCATGGAATAAGGAGAGAAATGACATGAACAGACGGGTATTGAGAATTGTCTTTAAAGCCAAGGCTTTTTGTCATGGCAATCAATTAGGAGACTATTTCATTAATCAAGATGAAAAATAAGGCTCTGCACTAAACCTTTGGAAGTGACGTAATAAGCTTAGAGATTATTTATGTGGTAAAATTGATGGGATCACCACCAAAGTGAGGTGGAAAAGTAACAACTAGGTTATTTTAGGTTATCTGGAGTGATAAAAATGTGAATGGTGGTTCTGTTATCAAAAATAGAGAATTCAGGTTGAGAAATCTATCGATCTCTGTCTGGTTTTTAGAGACTTTTATAATTTGGCATTTGGCATGTATTTATCTTGCACATTTTATCTCCCATTGCCTCCAGACATTTTCCTCTCATCTCCTCAGAATTTTTAATAGCCCCTGCCAGGCTACCTTATTAATCATTCAAAAAATATTATTGGGTTTCTCTTATGTTTCAGCCACAATTCTAGATACTGGGAATTCACCAATGAAGAAAACAGACAAAGTCCCTCAGGAAGCATACATTCTCTTTGGTTATGATATAATAAACTACATGAATAAGTAGAAGACTGAATGATTGCTAGATACAGATGCTGAGAGGAGAAAATCAAGGAAGGGGCCTGGGAACTGTGGGAATGTGGGGCAGAATAATTTTAGATAAGGTGACTACAGCCTCAGTATGGATGACATTAAAAAAAAAAAAAAAAGGCAAAAAAAGAAGTAAAGAGGTGATGTTGAAAGCTATGGTATGCCCCTTCTGGTATAGGAAGAATAGGACATGAAATGTGAAATATTTGACCGTTTTTTCTACTGAAATCTAACACATTAGCTTGCCTCAGTTTCATGGATTCTGGTAGAGGACACAAGAGTCTTGGGTCAGAGACAAAGGACAGTTTACTATGTACAGCAATGGTAGTTATCACAATTTCAACATCGTTACGCACCATTTCCCAGGGGCCTGATTCCCACTCAGAGAAAAAGGCCAGCTGGCACCTACACAGGCTTAGAAGGGTTCACTGTAAATAAAGAACTCTGAGCTTAGGGAACTTCAGCCTTTTGTAATTGGCTTTAAGCAAACTTATCCTTTTACCCAGAGGTATATATATATATATATATTTTTTTTTTATTACATTGGACAATCAAACAAATCTACCCTTTGCTGTGGAAGAAGACAGTATCTCCAGCTACCAAAGTTAAATGTTATACAAAAATATTCAAAAAGGTAACTTAGGATAAAGGTACAGTTAGTGCCTTGCTCATGAAAAGTGCAGAATTATGAGAGACACATGGGGTATTGTTTCTCAACTATATCACCTTCTTGTTTATCTCATCTTGGTTTCTGGCCAAATTTTCCATGAGTGCATCATTCTGTCTGCCACTCTGTAACAGAGGCTGAGACCAAATCCATCCAATTTGTCTCATTTAATTAATGCTACTATAAACAGGGCTTCAAGTGTCAAGATGAGACCAACCTGCAATATTATTCTCAATCATGCCCCAAAGGGGCCTTAACACAATCAGTTCTGTGAATCTCACAAATCATCAGAGTTTATCTTAGAAAGCCAGATGGTTTTCCACTTAATTTTCTGTATTAACCTTTTCACTTGGCCTGAGACACTAACTCAGATAGGGGAGGATGTACTAGCAAGTACCTACCTTGGCTCTACTTTGGTTCTATCAGGAGTAAGCAGAGGCAGAACTCTATACTGTTTGACCTCCCTCACCATGAGCAACTACATCAACTTGGTAAATGTTACAAATATAACATGCAGTGATAGCTCTGTTTCCAGAAACATAAAATCCTTTTCTTTGTGTCTAGTCTATGATAGTGTGTTTTGCCATGAAGATCAAAAGAGCAAGGGTGGCAATCTGAGCAGTACAGGCTCGAAGAGCAGCATGATTCTAGTTGGTTAAATCAGAGGATGGGTCTTTATCATAGACATGACATGAGCTATCCAGATGGTTCAATCTGCAGCTGTGATCTGTTCCCACAGTTTGTGGCCCTAAATAGAGATGCATTTAATCTGACAGTCTGTAGTATTTCAAGTGGCATACCAAACATCTAGGCTATTGGCAATGGTTCAAGCATCGGTAAAAATGTAACAAGTTTCATCAAGAAAAGAATTTATCACAGCTATGAGAATAGCCTTGATTTCCACACATTGAGCAGGGCAGGCATATCCAGTTTCAATTCTGCATAACTGGTGTTGAGGTTGAACCTCAATAGGAACACACTAGACACATCAGGTTTCAGCCTAACCCATCTATTAGTGAACCATGCCCCGGGCATTTAAGAGAAGTCTGTGAATCGAGGTCTCTGTTGAGCCAGGAGCTTTGCGTTAGCTCCACTTTTCGTGGGCTAGAGTGTAAAATTCCCCCTAATGGCAGAGCTTCCATTTATTTTCATGTAAAGTTAAGATGCTGCTGGCCCAGGTCTACTGAGTTCTTGGAATATATCATTTCTGATTTCTGTTGACAATTGAGGCTTGTTGGACTTTTCCCATGTTATTAGTTGTTGATTCCAGCTGAGCAATCCCTAAATGGGACTATCAGCTCTAAGAGTTGTCAGGAGCTCAGTTGAGCTTGGAGAGACAGCTGAGCTGTCAGATACCTGAGTGGCAATCAAAGTAACAATGAGCCAAAAATTTTTTAAAAAGTTAAGCTTTTAATTACTTAGTGGGAATGCTATAAACAAGTGTCTAAAACCAGAGAAGATGCTGACTCCTCTTGTTCCATTTTCCTCCATGGAATGGTCTACTGGTTGAGGGTCAGTAGATCAGCACAGACATGGGGATCATCTCACTGTTGAGAGAGTCTCAAGTTTCTTTCTCTTCCATCACCCCCCATAAGGAGGCCTCTGCAGAGACGACTAAAGAAGACTCCCACCTAAGGCCTCAGATAAAGAAAACTAGGAATGCAGGAATGTAAATATGTGAAGAGTCTGACCAGCCAGAGGGGCCTGAGTCCTGGAGGGGACTGTAACACATTGGCGGTGTACAAAGTCTGTAAGGGGAGGGCAGCTTTTCCCCCATGAAGCCTGCCTTGGTAATTGCCTATGGTCAGACCTGGAAAAAAAAAAAAAAAAATGATTTAATAAGGGACTGAACTCCTCAAGTGTTACTAAGCCTCCTTGACTTAAAAGCTTAGTTTTGACAAATGCATGTTAACAAACTAATAGTTGCTTTATAAAATGGAGTGTATCTGGTAACCACAGGGAAGCAATAAGCTTCAAAGGGTACCAATTGGATAAAGGGTGCCTCCTTTAAACAGAGGCTCCAACTGGCAAAATCATTAGTCACAGGGACTTATAACTCAAAAGAGTTTTTAAGGTTGTAAGATCCCAAAGGTATCAGCACTTTCTATATGTGGCTCTTTCTAAGTGAGCTAATATCCTATGACAATTAAGAACACTCATGATATAGGGGTGCCGAGTGGCACAAAGTTAAGTACCTGGCTCTTGATTTCAACTCAGGTCATGATCTCAGTGTCTAGAGATCGAGCCCTGGGTCAGTCTCTGTGCTCACTGGGGAGTCTGCTGAAAGATTCTCTCCCTCTGCCCTTCCCCCCTCCTCTTTTTTTCCTCTCTCTCTCTTTCAAATACATAAATAAATCTTAAAAAAAAAAAAAAAAAAAAAAAGAAGAGCACTCATAATACAGACATGTAAAACATCAACACCAAATACCCTTTTAGAAATGGACGTCCCGACAGTATTATAGGGAGTAAACTCTAAGGGCTCCACACACACAGTCATACACAAGCTCACCTTGGTTCGCCATCCCCACTGTGAGTTTTGCTGAAACCTCCTTTGCTTGATTCAGGCACACTCACCTGTGGTGCAGGTAGAATGGTGACTTGGATGCCTATATCCTGCAGACTCCCTAAATTTAGATTTCTTCCTTCCCCAGTATACCCCAAAGTACTCACATGAGTGTTTGTGGACTTTGGTTCCCCTTGGGGACAGGAATATTTTGGTCCCATGCCCAGTTTTCTTGTTCTTAAAATACCTGAAGACGGGAAGAGAAAACAAGGAGGGATCAGGTAATGCAGAAAGAGACAGTGGCTTCATCTCAGTAAACAAAGGTTTGCATTTACTTCTGGTTTGAGTAGCCATTTTCATGGCTCAACCAAACACACTTCTGGTTTCAGTCCATTCAAAGCTCCATCTTCTTGTCAACATCAATTTTTTAAAATTTAATCTAGGCAATTTTTGACTCAGAAGCTATAGTCACATTGCCTTTTGTCTGAGACCAGAAAGCTCGCTGCTCTAGTGCCATGATAATATCCTTTCCTTTCCCCAACTAGAGGAGAGTAAGCCACACCAAAGCACCATTTGGGCAGATTTTTAAAATCCTACCTTTTGTCACTCAGCTTATAAACCCTCATTAACAGGGAGAAAAGTGGGGTTGCCTAATACCACTTACCATTTAAGTGAAAGTACTCACTACCTGATCCTGGGGACCCCTCTCAGATCCTATAACCTGGCTCATGGGGACCTTCATCCTTTCTTTTCCAGAAAACAATGTCTCTGTCAGTATTCCTGTCTCACTGCCAAAACTAAGAACCATGGAGGGCTTGAGGCTGCCCAACTTGTGAGCCAATAAGTTAACTCACTACCATTTCATAGATGCTGGTCAATGATACAAAATCATGGGGAAGAAACCTACTACATCCAGAGCACAGCAAGTGCAAAGGCTCAGAGGCAGGTGCATATCAGGTATTTTCAATGAATCAACCAGTGTAGCTAAGGTAGCATGAGCAAGGGGAGAGTATTAGCAGAGGAATCTGGAGCTGTTTTCTTTGGAGATATAATTTGGGTGTCATTGGGATGCAAACAGTATCTAAAGACATTAGAGTTAGATATCAAGGGTATGTGACCCCCAGGCCTTGATCCCTGGAGTACTCTGACATTTAGAGGTTGGGGATATAGAATATGATGTAAATAGCACCCATTAGACTTGTATAGCACACTTCCAGCACAACACTACCTGGTGGCCTTGGAATAACTAGCAAGGGGACTAAAAAAGAAGTCACAGAATTATGTTATACATTATATCATAAAGATTCATACATGAAAAAGAATATTTAAAGCAGAATAATCTAACATAGTAAGTGGCTATGCAGGTGATAAAATTTGCTGAATAGCTACCTAGGAAGTGAGATTAGAACCAGGAAGCTGCTAGCATCCCAAGGCTAAGAGAGAAACGGAGAGGGCAGTGTTATGGGTAGTAAGGACCTGTGGTCACTTGATGGAATTCGGAACCATGGAGATATTGTTTACTGGGTGGTCACTAGGTTTTTAATGTTCGCATTTATTAATTTTAAACTAAATGTGCACATGGGGTGTTCTAAATCAGAGACCAGTTATCCTTATTCACATAAAAAACAAATACTGACCACATTTCCCGATATCCTATCTTATCCCTGGAGCAGCATGATGAAACAGAGGTTAAATATTCTATACATATAAACTCTGTATCATAGATAAGGAACATAAAACAATGCTTTTTTCTCCATTTATAGACAAGAGAGAGATAGCTGTCCTCCTTTTTTTCTGAAAAGAAAGAGAGCGGGGAGCTTTTGTTCCTTCGAAACAGGATGAAAAATATCCTAAGTTGTTACTTTAACCTTTTGGAATGTAAATATATCTTTCCAAGAATTAGATGAAAGAAGGGTATGGGAAAATATAGAAATGTGCTTCTTTTTATAGGTACATGGGGATTAGGAAAAAAAAAAATATATATATCAAGTGGGAAGGTCTGGGTTTCTTTGATCAGAAGAGAGGACTCAAGATTTGTTAAGGGAATTGTATTAGGTTTTGTAATATGTTTAAAAGATGTTTGGTAAGGGGTTTGTAAAATTATCATATGGATGTATACTTAGACACGTCCTTTATGGAGGACTTAGAAAATTTATGAAAGTACTGTCGGATGCATATCATCAGATATGTGAATGGAGATAAGAACCATTAAAACAGGGGTGCCTGGGTGGCTCAGTCACTAACCGTCCGCCTTAGGCTCAGGTCATGGTCCAGGGGTCCTGGGATTGAGCCTCGCATCACCTCCCGCTGAGCAGGGAGCCTGCTTCTCCCTCTCCTACTCCGCTTGTTTGTGTTCCCTCTCTTGCTGTGTCTCTCTCTGTCAAATAAATAAATAAAATCTTTAAAAAAAAGAGCCATTAAAACAGACAATAGGGTTAAAATTTAATTGAATAACACTGGTCCAAGTTGTTCTGAATGAGAGTTTTCCTCTGGGGAGGAATGTGGTAGTTTTTTTGTTTTTTTTTTTTTTTTAAGGTTTTATTTATTTGACAGAGAGAAAGACAGCCAGAGAGGGAACACAAGCATGGGGAGTGGGAGAGGGAGAAGCAGGCTTCCCGCGGAGCGGGGAGCCTGATGCGGGGCTCGAACCCACGACCCTGGGATCATGACCGGAGCCGAAGGCAGAAGCTTAACAAATGAGCCACCCAGGCGCCCCAGGAATGTGGTAGTTTTGCATGAAGCATGGGGAGGTGAACTTAGGATGTGAATCGCACAATGTCTGTCAATTGCTTATTTCTTGGGTGCTAAAGACATACTGCTTCTCCTACTTGACCTAAAAGAAACTAAATACCAACGAGTCCATGTTCCTCTCACTTACCCCCCACTCCCTACCCCGCTCTGCAATGTTTAGGCAGCATGGCTAAAAAAAAAACCTCCTGGGGCGCCTGGGTGGCTCAGTTGTTCAGCGTCTGCCTTCGGCTCAGGTCATGATCCCAGAGTCCTGGGATCGAGCCCCACATCGGGCTCCCTGCTCAGCGGGAAGCCTGCTTCTCCCTCTCCCACTCCCCCCTGCTTGTGTTCCCTCTCTAGCTGTTGTCTCTCTCTGTCAAATAAATAAATAAATAAATCTAAAAAAAAAAAAAAAACAAAAAACCTCCTGACTGGGAATATGAGCTCACCTTCGCTGGGGTTTTCTTTGGAATTGTGAAAGCTATGCCTTTACTACATTTCAGGCAAGGGGTTTGAGCTCCTGAAGGAGTAGAAAAAGTATCAACTAGTATTTTCTGTGTGTGCTGGTGATTGTTTTTCCATGCCATTTCAGGCATATTGCCTTCCCAACCAAGTGGTAAGATTCTCTTCTGAGTACGATCTCTTCCTTTATGTGTCTCAGTGTCTGGAGTCTGAATAGTTTCTCACCATAAGTGAGTTTGGCCTCAGCACATACATCTTTATTCGATCTAAGATCAAATCAACAATATGTCAAAGAAAAAGTAAACGAAATGAGAAATAATAATTTATATCACTTTGTTTCGTTCAGTGAAATCCTGTTCACAAGATTGGAATCTGGGGTGTTTCTTGTATCCGCTTCATTTCCTAGCCCTCTCAGAATATGAACACCTAAATGGAATGAGTGCAATTCCAGTGCTTAAATGACTTTATTCTTTTTTGATGATTTTCTTATGCCTGAAAGGAAAAGGAAAAGGGCAGGAGAGGAGAGGACAAGAAAGGAAAAAAAGAAAAGAACAGAAAAGCTGTCTGTTCTAGCACCGGGAAAGTATGATGTAGCACTGGGCCTATGGAGAGAATACATGTTTATTTTTAATCTATTGCTCTTCGAAGGAATTTTTCAGGAGTCAATGTGAACAATTTATTAGATTTACATGCTAATTTTAAAGCCAAATTTTCCATAAGCTGTAACACTGGTATATACTTACCAGTGGTAGGATATTCAGAAATCTTAATCCATAAATACTATGGTTACTCCAGTCTTTCTTTAGGGGTCTTTCATGTAAGTCCTCCCACATTGCACTGTAACAATTTCTAAGTGAAATCTTGTATTTCATTGATTTTTAAATGTCATGGACTCTAAGTAAAATGCACCATTAATTTAATAACACTTTGGGGGGAAAAAAAGGAGCACTACATTAAACATTAAGGTGTATCTTTTTTTATTAACCCACCATACATCACTGATTTGAAAATTAATTTTAAGCATACAAATATAATTTGTCAAACATGAATTCAATGACTTTAACAAATTTAGGTCATAATAAAGTATACTAAATTTGGACAAACTTCTGTTATTGTTCTTCTTTCCACAGGTAATTATTATAAGTTGGTTTGTAGATTCACAAGCTCTTTTTTTTCCTTAATCTGTAATGTTACATCTGCACAAAATACATCATTTTACTTTGCATAATGACCTTTGAAAGTTAACTGAAATCATGCCTATATAACAAACATAGAATGTGTATAGTTGCATATACACCTGTTTTTAATTTAACATGTTTCTAATATCTCCAAGTTGATGCACATAGACTTAGTTTATTCTGCTATCTAGTTACCCTATATTTTATTTGTTTCCCACCTAGTGAATGTTTATGTGGTTTTCTGAGTTTTGCTGTTATAAACAGCATTTTCATGGTTATGTTTCCTTATGTAACATAAGGATGAGGGGGCTTTTATAGACTGAATCACTGGCATCCACACTTTTTGTTGTTGTTGTTTTTTTAAAGATTTTATTCATTTGTCAGAGAGAGAGCACAAGCAGGGAGGAACGGCAGGCAGAGGGAGAAGCAGTCTCCCCCGCTGAGCAAGGAGCCCTATGTGGGACTCGATCCCAGGACCCTGGGGTAATGACCTGACCCGAAGGCAGACATTTAACCTACTGAGCCACCCAGGCACCCCATCACACTTTTGATTCAAGAGAGACTGTCAAGTTGCCCACTGGAAGTTGATACTCCAATTTACACATCCATCTGCTGTAAACAAGAACTTGCCACAAAATTTTGCCAACACTTGATATTACCCATTCTTCTTGCTAATGTGACACATTTCCTCAGCACAGGTAAAGTTGATCAAATTGTCACACATTTATTTCTAAATATTTTTAGCACTTGGATTTGGATTTTCTGTTCTGTGAACTGTCTATATCATCTGACCATAGCTCAGGCTACTGTGACAAAATACCATAAACTGGGTGGCCTAGCAACAACAGAAATTCATTTTTCGTAGCTTTGAATTCCGAGATCTGGGGTCCAGCATGGTCTGGTTCTAGTGAGAGCTCTCTTGCATACAACTGACTGTTCCTTCTAACCATACATGTGGAAAAGGAGCAAGCTAGGTATCTGGCCTGTTCTCATATGGGCACTAATCTCATTCCTGAGGTCTCCACACTCATGACCTAATTACCTCCCAAAGACCCCACCTCCAAAACCTATCACTTTGGGCACTAAATTTCACCAAATAAATTTTGGAAAGGGCGTGCAAAAACAGTCCATAAGATCTATTAAGTATAAGATTGTCCTTATACTTTATGTTGATACTTGTGGCTAAATATAGTTGTGGTTTTTATATAGACAAATTTAGTCTGTTATAAAGCTGAAAATATTTGCTTTTAGTCTGTCTTTGGCTTTTAACTTTTTTTTACAGCCTATCTTGACATACACTGTGAAGAAAATTTTAATTTTGATTTAGTGAAATTGATGTATTCTTTTTCTTTCCTGCATTCTTCAGTCTTCCTTGTGTTCTTTTTCTTTCCTTAAACATATTTCCCTACTAGATGTTGTTTTTTAAATACTCTTTAATAATTATTTTAAATACTCTTTTATAATTCTTTAATAATTTAAAAACTTGTTTTAGCTATATGTTTTTGAACCATCTGGGGTTTTTTTTTGAGTGTATGTTTTAAGATTGAAATTTCACTTTCACAACACTTTTTATGGACAAGTCTATCCTTTGTGTGCCCTTTTTAAAATTGCCACATCTGGAAAAAGCCAAACATCCACATGTCCATGAACCTATTTCAGGATTTTGATCTATATGTCTTTTTCTCTGCCAAATCACACTGTTTAAATTGCTATATATTTCAATATGTCTTGATATTTGGTATGATAATTTTCCACCCTTATTTCTTTTTTTCCCTTTCTATTATTGTACATTAAACTTCTATGTGAATTTTATAATCAGTATGTTGGCTTCCGTGAATGTCTCTTTGAAATTTTGATGGCCTTACACTGAATTTATATATCAATTATAGAGACTTGAAGTATATCCTTTATAATGAATGTGATATGCCTCTCCAAACTTACAGCTCTTCTAAAAATCTTATCAAGAAAGTCGTACAGTTTTAGTCATAACAGTTTTAATGTATTTTTGTTTTTGTTTTATTGCCAGACTTTTAATATTTTTTTAAAGATTTTATTTATTTATTTGAGAGAGAGAGAGAGCATGAGCAGGGGTGGGGAGGGGCAAAGGAGGAGGGACAAGCAGACTCCCCGCTGAGCAGGGAACCTGATGCAGGGCTTGATCCCAGGACCCCGGGATCATGACCTGAGCTGAAGGCAGATGCTTAACCGACTGAGCCACCCAGGCGCCCCCAGACTTTTAATATTTTTATTTCCCTTATATATTCATCTCTTCACTTATTAAACAAATATTAATTGATTGCCTGATTCATATCAGGCACTCTTTTAGGTACTGGAGATAGAACTATAAGAAACAAAGAGAAAAATAATAAAATGCTTCAACTCACAGAACTCATTCTAATCGGGAAGACAGACAATAAAGAAACAATCAAGGAAACACGTAACATGCCATATGGCTTTAATTGCTATGGAGAAAAATATAGCTCGGTATAGTAGATAGTAAACATGCAGGTGGGTGCTTGGGGCTGCGATTTTATTTGGGGTGATGAGGGAACCTTTATGATATTTGAGCAAGCATCTGAAGTTAGAAGGCTAAGTATGCAGGTATTTGAGGGATAATATTTCAGAAAGAGGGAACAGAAAGTATAAAGCCTCAGAAGCAGGAAAACGCTCAGCTTGTTGGAAGAACAGCAAGGTTCCAGTGAGCTTGCTGTGATTACACAGAGGGGAGTGACAGATGAAATTAGGGAACAAATTGTTGGAAATGTAAAGTTGGGATGGGAAATCAAGAATATTTTGAGCTAATTTCTCTTTTAAAAGAATAGCTGACTTCTTTATTGAGCATAAAATAAAGAACAAGTGTCAAAAGTGAGAAACTAGTAAGAAGGCTATGGAAGTAATACTGGTGATTAATACGCTATCCTAGATTAGAGTGGTAGCAGTGAAGATGATAGTGATTTGATTTTGTATTTATTGATGGAATATAGTACAGTTTGGAAGAAGGAAGTCAAGATTAATTTCAAGTTCTTTGGCCTGAGCAATGAGAGAGTTGGCACTGTCATTTACTCTGGTGGGAAAGAATATAGGGGAATAGGTCAGTGGTAAGGCAGTGCACTTTGGTACGTATGAATGGGAACTTTATTGTATTCTACTTTTTAATTAGAATAGTAAAGTTGCTGTCAGTTTTCTGAACTTCTCCCTAACAGTATTTCATAATTTATGATTAGTTACATTGTCAGTTGAGTCTTACATCTTTTTTGGTAGATGTTCATATTGCCTGTAAATAAAAAAAATAAAAAATAAAAAACAAAGGTCAAGAACTCACATGGAATTTACCAATGAAAAGTTCTTCTAAGGCTCTTTATATAAGAACAAACTCATTCAAAAGTCATGGGAGCCTTACAATTCAGGTGTTATTATTATTATTATTATCCCATTTTAAAGTTGGAAAATTAAAGGCAGAAGGATATTAAATAATGTGCTCAAGTTTATTTGGTAGCAGATTGCAGAGATGGGATTTGACATCAGGCAGTGTTGCTCCAGAGTTATGTGATTACTTTTAACTACTACAGTATATTAGAGTCTAATGACCTTCATTCTTCCTTTTTATATCTCTCATTTTCTCCTTCCTTTCTTTTTCTTTCTTCCTCTCTTTTTCTTTCTTTCTTTCTTTCTTTCTTTCTTTCTTTCTTTCTTTCTTTCTTTTTCTTTCTTCTTTCCTTCCCTTCTTCTTCTCCTTCTTCTCCTCCTCCTTCTTTTCCTCCTTCTTCTTCTGTCCTAATGCATCACGTAGGAACATAAGCATCCTGTAATAGTAAGGGGAAGAATAGGTATTTCTTACATGTGATACTTACAATAGATACTTTTGTCCATTTAAGGAAGATTATTTTATTTTAAATTCATAATGATTACTTTAAAATGAAGAACTGATAATGAGTTTTGTCAACTTTTCCATCTAGAGATGATCAATGTATTTTCTTTTTTCATCTTTTAACTTAGTAAATTGCACTAATATTATTTTTCATGCTGAAATACTTTGTTACCTAGGATTTAACTTATCTAGTCACAGAAAATTATTCCTTAACATCCTACTGGTTATACCATATTATTTAATATGTCTGCCTCATTTTGCAAACATATGGTTGTCTTTTAGTTTCATCCTCGTCTGTTGTCTTTTCCTAAAATATTTGTTCCTTGAAGGTTTGCCATAATTCACCCAAAAAGCAGTCTGGGTCTGGTGTCATTTAGGCTGTTGTCGTTCAATACTTATATCATTGCTTTTAGTTATAATGCATCTAGTAAAATTCCCAATTTATATTGGACTAATTTTCTTATATTTATAATTTTATAAAAGAGTTCATTTTATTTATATTTTCAAATTTATTTTATAAGTTATTTAGAGTTTTCTCTATTACATGAAAAATTATCTACTATATCCAGAATTGTGCACAGATTTTTTTTTATTCTGAATGCAATGAGTATCTATCACAGCTATAAGACTAATCTTTATTCTCCATAAATATCCTTGGTAGTATTTTTGTTTATTTTATTGATTATTTATTGTTTATTTTTGGTTTTTATTTTGTGTAACTTTTAAAAAAGTAATTACATCTCTTTTTTGGGCCAGTTCACAGTCATCAAATTTTATATGTAGAGCAGTACACATGGCAGTATCAATTTGTGCCTTAAGGCATTACTGCTTCTGCTCTAGCATCTGAGGAGAAAGCTCCTAACCTGGTGTCATGGAACATGGTGACTGGCCAATGACCAGTGTGTTTACCTGATTGCATGTTCTTTTTATGCATGGATCTAAATTTCTGCTTCTTACAGATTCTATATTTGCATTTATTTTAAGCACAGGTTTATATTCACATATTGGTTTTTATAGCCTGTGCATCATTCTGGAGTTAGGTTTCATTATGTCTGCTTCATGCCATCTTGTTCTAGAAGGTCAATAAATAGCATTCATTTATCCATAAAATTAGATGTTGTTTTTTTCCTTAGTAGTTCAGTACAACTTTGTGACTAATCCTTATCATACTCAGTATCTGAAAAGTTTTCAAAAATCTTTTAAAATCTCAAGGATTACTCAAGTTATTCTAGTGACATGTTGCTTTCCACAACTCATTATAATTATCACAAAAATCATAAGATTTTGTCATGATTAGTATTTTTAAGGTTGGCAGTATGATTTGGGGGCATATGGTAAATATAGGATATGTTTAAATCTATGAGACCGGCTGCCTCTTCATTCTAGCTCTTATCATAACTGTCCCTGCAACAGTAAGCTTTACCTGGGAATGGTCATGTTTTCAATGTCATCGTACTGCCACCACAGTTGATTAGTCTTAGGATGGTACCTGAGTTCAGTTACCCTAATCACAGCCCTCTTCCCTTTGTCATAGTTAATTGATCTAGGATTGCCTACTTGCCTTTAGATGGGCCAAATAGATCCCTAAGGATTTTTAGTATCAAATTTCTTTCTTTCTTTTCTTTTTCTTTCTTTCTTTCTTTCTTTCTTTCTTTCTTTCTTTCTTTCTTTCTTTCTTTCTT
>NW_022589717.1:12615298-12704059 GCF_004348235.1 Phoca vitulina
TTTCTTTCTTTCTTTCTTTCTTTCTTTCTTTCTTTCTTTTTTCCTTCCTTCCTTCCTTCCTTCCTTCCTTCCTTCCTTCCTTCCTTTGCCTCTCTTCACTCCTTCCTGGTTAAAAAAAAAAAAAAAAGATACTCATATTTTCCTCAACATAAATTGAGGGGTAAAAGAAATCCGTGTGAAGTGAGAGAACAGAATGAATCAGTTGCACAGAAAAGCAGAAAGGACAAGGAAATGGAAGCTTTAAAAGTGTTAAAATATGGTTAAGCTGCATCCCTAATTTTCCCAAGCTTAATTTTGAAAGATAGGTAATGATTCTGGTTTAATAAGGATTTCTATCACTTGCAAAAAAACAAACCTAGATAATTCCACAATATAATATTTTGTCTGTTCTAGTTGTTTTAGAATGTGTCAAGAAATTTTGGGTCCAATACTGAATTTCACTATAATACAATTGAAGACATTTTGAGTTAAAAGAATCCTAGCTTAAATCAAATTGTTTTGCTTCCAATAAAAAATAATTCAACAAAGTTTATAATTAGGTGAGTTGAATCACTTAGCAATTGTTAAGTTTGTTCACATACACATAAAGACAACAATTAGAAATCACAATATACTCTCCTGCCTAGTAGCTATTGAGTTTCTTTTGACATTTATTTGCAAGTTGCATTATAATTTCAGAATATTCCAAATGCGAGGGGAAAAAAGTATGTTTATACTTGTGAAAATGTGTTAGTTTTTTACAGTGGCCCAGACACATGCCTACACTCAACACTAGTAATGGATTTAGGTTAATATTGATAAGATTAACTTGAGAAATCAGTAAACACCATAGCTACAAAGCCCTCATGACAATGAAGTACACCAACTTAATATGAAAACAAAAAAGAAAGGCATACTTTTTAATAGTTTTGCAACTATTAAAATTTAGTTAGACTTCAAATTATTTAAAATTAAAATTATCAGTCTCTTTTTAGTTGTCAGTTCATTTTCCTTTCAGCAATTCAGCTAGCTAAACACATCAAACCAGTAGTCTTTGTTCTCAATCAGAATTAATCATTATACATGATGCAGAGGCGGGTAAATGGCCAATTGTAAAACTATATATAGTCCTCACTTTCTTTTCTTTGTTTAATTTTGTTCTGTCTCCCACAACTTTTAATTAGTTCCCTCAGTTTTAGGGTTTCTCTGTTTTTCTTCCACTTTTTCCTATTACTTGATATTCTTTTACATTTGTTCTGTGTGTTTAGGAGTATACATTAATAAAACCAGTATTATGTACAGGTAGTGAGAGAGATGGAATATACCATAATTGGTTTTAAAACATTATGAAAGGATTAGTAGATTCAATTTTATGTAGTTAATAAAAGAAACCATTTTCTATATCATAATATGCACAGCATTTATTATGTAAGCTTCATATATATGATTGCTTTCTAAAGAATACTATTTATATTGCAATATTTAAAATGCAAACTGAATTTGTTTGGGATTTCTTTAAAATTATTATAATGTTAACCAGGCATCACCTGAATTCTTAATAAATATATTCATGAAATTCACAATATTTAATCAAAAGTTTACATAATTACAGCAAATAAAATTCATAATAAACTAATCATAGGAGACATTTGTAACTCACTGAGCTATATTACAATTGTCAAAAGGTTTGTCTGAAAACTGGAATTAAATTGTTGATATCCAGTTGGACTTTGTCTATGAATTTATATAATATAATAAAAACTTAATATGAACAGTTTGTATAGAACACCTTAAATAAGATTAGATTTTTGCCTGAAATTTTAAGAAATGTTAATAAATTTTACTAATTTTATAAAATTTTAATACATTCTAATTTAATAAATATGTAATTCAGTCTTTCTAGATGTTTGTTCTTTTTTCTAATTTTTAATAAAACCATGCTTTATAAATAAATCAACAGAATATAATTTAATTTAATTTATATATAATGTTAATATATACGTATATAATTAATTTTAATATAATTAAAACATAATTTTAAATTATATTAAAATTTTATATAATTTAAAATTAGGTTTTGGGTGCTTGATAACTCCTTCATTTACCAAAAATACAGCTGACACAAGGCTGACCTGTATAATACAATTTGGGGCACTATAATGGTATTACTACATAGAATATAACTTAGAACCCTCATTTTTCCAGTTGGGAACTTCCTTTTTTTTTTTTTTTTTTTAAGATTTTATTTATTTATCTGACAGAGAGAGACATAGCGAGAGAGGGAACACAAGCAGGGGGAGTGGGAAGGGAGAAGCAGGCTCCCCGCTAAGCAGGGAGCCCGATGCGGGGCTTGATCCCAGGACCCTGAGATCATGACCTGAGCCGAAGGCAGACACTTAACGACTGAGCCACCCAGGCGCCCCAGTTGGGAACTTTCTCAAAGGACAGCCCACTTTGGCTTTCTTCCAAAAGAATTATTTTCAGTCCTCATTCACTACTTCTTCCTGACATCTTCCTGTGGGTCAACCTATAGTCCCCCATTTCATTATCACTCTATGGGGGGCAGATAGCACTCCTGCGCATTCTTCTTCCCAAACTCGACCTCAGATCTACCTTTCAGTATTTAAATGTTATTTGAAGTTTTCCACTAAAGACTATTGATAGCACATCTCCATCTTCAGTAGGAAATGTCTATGCCATTTGCAGACATTGGTAACAATAATTTTTAACAATGAATTTTTAAAATGGGTTTCCCCTATCTACAACCTAGATTTATCATAAGGGTTTGGGTTGGGGGTAGAGCTTATTTCTTGCTCTTGAATAATGTTTGACTAGCTTGATAATTCATTCCAGAAAGGTTTATATCCCAACAATATGCCAGGCATTATGTGTAGTGCTGGGCATTCAATAGCAAGCAAAAACGATATGGCTCTGCCCAAATAGAGCTTGCAACTAAGTATTAAGGAAAACAAAAAGATAATTTTTAATGAGAGTCACTACACCCGAGTTCCCTTGCCAGTAATTTTAAAAAGTGTATTTTAAGTACAGATTATATAGTCCGTTTATTGGTTCTATATATAATTTAGATGTAAGAGTGGGAAAATGAAGAAATCATAAATAAATCTTGGCTTTCTAGTGAAAATGACTAAGGAGTGCTATTTGAATCTAGAGATAAGAAAAGGAAGTGGGGCGCCTGGGTGGCTCAGTCGTTAAACGTCTGCCTTCGACTCAGGTCATGATCCCAGGGTCCTGGGATCAAGCCCCACATGGGCTCCCTGCTCAGCGGGAAGCCTGCTTCTCCCTCTCCCAGTCCCCCTGCTTGTGTCCCCTCTCTCGCTATGTCTCTCTCTGTCAAATAAATAAAATCTTAAAAATATAAAATAAAAGAAGAGGAAGATCTGAGGGTTCATGCAGAGTAAAACGGATTTAATTTTTAGATGATAGTGTTTTATCTTTATAGAAAAGTCCAACTAGAACTTAGAAATCTAAATCTTCATCTAAGTGTAAAGTTCAGCACTAAGGAGAGTTTTAAAAGGCAACTACTCAAACACAGTCCCTGTTCAGGGATTTCAGCTCAAAGCATATGAGTTTCCTTCACTGGCAACCAGCCTGGCCTAAATTTTCATTCCTTGAGTTGCACCCACAGGGAATGGCTTTCGATGTCTCTTGAATATAGACATTTTCAGCCAGAGGTCCTTGGCATTCCCTTTGTACATGGTTCAACATGACTGCTACAGACCCTTTTCTTTAATTTCACTTCCCCAACTCATCCACAAGGGAAGTATTCAAAAAAGTATCATAGTTTTATATTCCACCTCTCCCCCAATTTTTTTTTCTGGCCCTGATACATACCAAGAACTTAGAATAAAGCAGATCTTAGAATATTTTAGGCAGGGAAAAAAAAAAAAAAAAAAAAAAAGAAGCCAGTGGGAAGCGTGATTCTGAAGGTAGTTAAAAAAAAGAGGAGATAACAGCAGAATATGGTACAAGTGAAGGAAACAGTAGATGGAAACAGATGGGCAGACAGATGGAAGCTTCATCAGTGGGATGCTATTAAGGACACTTCAGAGACAGAGGTTTTACATTTGCATGCCTTATTTTATTTTATTTTACTTTACTTTATTTTATTTTATTTTATTTTTTTCAGTAATAAGACAATTTTTGTAAGTCTCTAACTCATAGCCTAATATATATAAACACTCAAAAATCTTGATTTTGGTACAATTATTATTTTAAAGTGAAAATGAAGGTTAGAGAAATAAGGACATTTATCAAGTTACAAAACTAGTATCACAGTCCAAATGCATTTCTTTTGTTGTTGTTCTTGTTCTTGTTTGTTTGTTTTAAATTTTTATTTAAATTCAAATTAGTTAACATATAGTGTAGTACTGATTTCAGGAGTAGAATTGAGTGATTCATCACTTACATCCAACACCCAGTGCTCATCAAAATTGCCATATTTTGAAAGTTGTAAACACCTAATATTTTAAAAATTCATCAAATATTCTTTCCTGGGAGATTCCACTGGATTAAAAACAGGATATGACATCCAATATTTTTATTTTCATTTAATTTTATATTTTGCTTCCAACTCTCATCCTGCAGGTCTTTCACTTTGGAGTTGAATCTCCTCTTGTTTTATCTTCCTTAAATAGGCTTTCAAATATTTTTAAAACCTCAGAAATGGCTGTTTCTCTGCTTAATATTTTATTTTGTTAATATTGTGAAAGAGGGAAAAATAATTGAAGACAGTAATATTTTAGCATAGACTATGTGGGTAAGAAGTAAAGGTCACTGAGTTTTCCAAATAGAGTGAAAGAAAAAACCTTAACATTTCCTTATAATTGTTTTAAAGATATATATATAAACACTAAAATTATCAAATACATGAATGAGTAAATTTAAAAATATTTTGAACATTTTAGAATTTCACAAATCAGGTTGTTTATTTTTTTTAACTGACTTTATTTTTTAGAACATTTTTAGTTATACAGAAAAATTGCACAGAAAATATTAAATGACCAGATACCTCCTTTACCCCCGACCACACAAAGTTCTTTCTATTTTTATTATTAAGTTCCCTATAATATTAAAGTTTTGCATTAGTGTGGAACAGTTTTTACAAATGATAACCCAATACTGATATCATTAACTAAAGTGCAGAGTTTGCATTAGAGTTTATTACATGGCCTTTAATGTTTCCACCATTAAAGTATCAGAAAGAATGGTTTTACCACCCTAAAATCTCTTGTTTGCCCCCTATTCATCTCTCCTTTCCCTGAAGCTCTGGCAACCATTGATCTTTTTACTGTCTCTACATTTTTGCCTTTCCAGAACGTTATACTGTTGGAAGCATATAATATGTAACATTTTCAGACAGGCTTCTTACACTTAAAAATATGAGTTTAAGCTTTCTTCATGTCCTTTCATAGCTCATTAGCTCATTTCTTTATATTACTGAGTAATGTTCCACTGAATGGATTTACCACTGTTTTTTCATTCACTTATTAAAGAACATCTTGGCTGCTTCCAATTTTTGGCAGTTATGAATAAAGCTGCTATATACATTTGTGTCCACGTTTATGTGTGGAGATAATTTTTTAACCTAATTGAGTAAATATATAGTGTTTCTATTGTTGAATCATATGGTAAGACTATGGTTAACTTTGTACGAAACTATCAAACTGTCTTCCAAAGCGGCTGTTCTATTTGCTTTCCCACCAGCAATGAATGTAAATTCCTGTTGCTACATCCTCATCAGCATTCATATTTTCAGTGTTTTAGATTTTAGTAACTCTAATAAATGTGTAGTGAAATTTCATTGTTTTAATTTGCTATTTCATAATGACATGTGATGTTGAATACTTTTTTTTTAAGATTTTATTTATTTATTTTCACAGAGAGAGAGAGACAGCGAGAGAGGGAACACAAGTAGGGGGAGTAGGAGAGGGAGAAGCAGGATTCCTGCTGAGCAGAGAGCCTGATGTGGGGCTCCATCCCAGGACCCTGGGATCATGACCTGAGCTGAAGGCAGATGCTTAACGACTGAGCCACCCAGGTGCCCCTGAATATGTTTTTATATGCATATTTCCCGTCTGTATGTATGTCTTCTTTGGTGAGTTGATTGTTTAGATCTTTTATATATTGTTCAGTTGGTTTGTTTATTTCCTTATTGTTGAGCTCTGACAGTTCTTTGTATATTTTGGATACCAGTACTTTTCTTGATATATGTTTTGCAAAGATTTCTCCCCATCTGTTGCTTGTATTTTCATTCTCTTAATGGTGTCTCCACAGAATAGAAATATTTAATTTTAGTGAAGTCCAATTTTTCAACTTTCTCTTTCATGGATCATACCTTTGTTATTTTATCTAAAGAGTCATTGTGGAAACTAAAGCCACCTAGATATGTTCTTAAGTTTTATAGTTTTGTATTTTATGTTTAGTTCTATGATCCAGTTGGAGTTTTTTTTTTTTTCTTTCAAAGAATATAAGGTCTGTATCTAGATATAGGTTTTTTTGGATAAACTAGGGTTCCAGGTGTTCCAACACCATTTATTGAAAGGCAAACTTTTATTCATTGAATTGTTTTTGTTCCTTTGTCAAAGATTAGCTAAATACATGTGTATGGTTCTATTTCTGGTCTCTCAATTTGTTCCAGTCAATAATTTGTCTTTTTCTTTCACTAGCACCATGTCATTTTGATGTTGTAATTTTATAGTAAGTCTTGAAACTGAGTAGTCAGTCACTGACTTTTTCTTCTTCAGTATCATGCTGCCAAGTATGACTCTTTTTCCTTTCAATACAACCTTTATAACCAGTTTGTTGATGTCCATGAGAATTTTTTTTTTTTAAAGATTTTATTTATTTATTTGAGAGAGAGAATGAGACAGAGAGAGAGAGCATGAGAGGGGGGAGGGTCAGAGGGAGAAGCAGACTCCCTGCCGAGCAGGGAGCCCGATGCGGGACTTGATCCCGGGACTCCAGGATCATGACCTGAGCCGAAGGCAGTCGCTTAACCAACTGAGCCACCCAGGCGCCCTGTCCATGAGAATTTTCGTTGAGATTCCATTAAATCTATAGACGATTTAGGGAAAAACTGATGCATAACAATATTGACTCTACATATGCATTAACATGGAATATCTCTTCACTTCTTTAGGTCTTCTTTGATTTCTTTCATCAGAGTTTTGTAGTTTTCCTTTACATATTTTGTTAGATTTATATTTAAGTATTTCCCTCAGTTTGGTGCTGATATAAATGGTACTTTGTTTTAAATTTCACAATGTATTAATATTGTATCCCACAACCTTCCCATAATCTCTTAGGAGCTCTAGGAGCTTTGTTTTGTCATTTCTTTGGGATTTTCTAGTTATAAATTCTGTCATTTATGAAAAAAAAAAAGACTTTTAATTTATTATTTTCCAATCTGTATTGCTTTTATTTTATATTCTTTTCTCATTGCATTGGCTTGGATTTCCAGTATGATATTAAATAGTAGAGGTGAGAAAGACATCTCTGTATTGTTCCTGATCTTACAGGGAAAGCATCTAGCTTCTCACCATTAAGTATGATTTTGGCTGTAGATTTCTGATCTATTTTTTTTTTTTTGCCTGTTCTTTTTTAATGGAACATTTTTAAAAAATGACTTCACTTTATCTCTTCAATTGACTTATTATCTCTACCTTTTATTTAATAGAAATAAACTCTAGATATTATATGCATTTTAGTATAATAGAACAATTTTTAACATTTTTTGGAAGAAGAGTTAAAATTATGCAAAACTTACATGAAAACTCACATTCTCTTCACCTTCAGAGTGAAACTTTACTTATACTAACCCATCACTTTGAAAATAATTTAAATAAAAGCAAGGTGATACATACAGCCTTCTCAGACATGTTTCTCAGATACATAAAGGGTCATAGAAAATCTCTAAGACATAAAAAGTAGTAAAAGTATCACCAGAAAACACTCTGCATGATCTCTCTATTCATATTTCCTAGAGAACTTTAGAAATTATTTGAGATTATCTATTATTTTGATATTTTCTTTATATCAAATGTATTATTTAGAGTATAGTTTAAGTTGCCTTAATAAAGAATCTCAAAATATACATTTTTTTTTTTAAGATTTTATTTATTTATTTGACAGAGACAGACACAGTGAGAGAGGGAACACAAGCAGTGGGAGTGAGAGAGGGAGAAGCAGGCTTCCTGCGGAGCATGGAGCCCGATGTGGGGCTCGATCCCAGGACCCTGGGATCATGACCTGAGCTGAAGGCAGACGCTTAATGACTGAGCCACCCAGGCGCCCCCTCAAAATATACATTTTTTAAATAGGACAGAAATTTTTTTTTATTTTTATAAAATAGTTCAGAGGAGGTGAAGCTGTAGCTTCATCAGCTCATTAAGAATCTGAGTCTTTCAATCTTATTGCTTCACCTTTAATAGTACTATACTTGTCTATACAGCCAACCCTTTATTTTTATTTTTTTAAAGATTTTAATTATTTATTTGACAGAGAGAGACATAGCGAGAGAGGGAACACAAGCAGGGGGAGTGGGAGAGGGAGAAGCAGGCTTCCCACGGAGCAGGGAGCCCGATTTGGGGCTCGATCCCAGGACCCCAGGATCATGACCTGAGCCGAAGGCAGACGCTTAACAACTGAGCCACCCAGGCGCCCCCAGCCAAGCCTTTAGTCACCACCACATACATATTCCAGGTCCTAGGAAGGAAGAAAGAGAGTGAAGGCTCAGGGAAAACATCCTGAGAGTTACTTACTTTTACTCACATTTCATTAACAAGATCTTAATCACATGGTCTCACATAGTTGCAAAAAAAGCTGGGAAATGTATTTAGCTAGGAAGTCAGTGGACAACTAAGACATACAATTAGGAGATTGGGAGTTTCTATAACAAAAGAAAAATAAGAGGATGGTAGAACATATATGATTATCACACCAAGCATTTAATTTTATAAAGCAAATATATCTTTGTATATATATATTGGTATTTGATTTAGTAATTAAAAAAACAGTAGAAATGGATCAGTTGCAGGCATTGAAAAATTTAAATATGTGAATATATATTATTTACTTGAGGGTAAAGATTAAACTTTGAAGTACTAAATTATATTAATATTCCATAAAATGGAAATCATTTTTGATTTATATATATGAAAATATATATATAATTAAATATATATAAAATATAGTTTTATTATATTAAATATACTTATATTTATATTGCACTTATTTTATATTTATAAAATTATTATTTACATTTATATTATATATTTATATTATTTCATATATATATATGATTTCCTTTATATATATATATATATATATATATACTTATTTATATGCTTTATAGCTAGGTATCCAAAAGCAGTAGTAGGAAAATTAGTATTACTGATACTAAAAAAATATGGATATTTATAATGCCTGCAGGCAGTACTCAGCAGAATTGACTAAGGCATTATCTATTTATTATGTGTAAAGCAGCTAAGGACTTCTGGCAAACTGGAAATTGAATTAAATCTCTAAAATAAACCAAATTATACAAAACAATTCTATTTTTTGTTATAAATTATCTTGGTTTATTTAAGCTTCTGACTTTTGCAAAGATTAAAGCTGAAAATGCTTGAAGGAATATACATACATATACATATAACATATATGTTTATTATATGTATATATTTGCATATCTATATACATTCATTTACATGTAGACAAAATATCTGAACTAGTTTATTCTGATGTACGTAAATGTGGCAAACAATACTTAGAAGACTTAATGAGGTTAAATCAAATTTATTATAACTGTGTCTGTGGCATCAAATCCCCCCAAACTTCCTCCTGGCATTGCAGAAACCTTGGCATATGTGAGCTTAGGTCACACTATTCAAAATCAAGGAGCTGACAGATCCGATTTTCTTCCCAAAATTTTGCTCATTAGCCAAACCAGAATACTTAGTACATCAGGTCACTCTGCTTGAATTCCCAAACAACACATGACTTTGGGATATGATCCCATGATAACTCATTGAAAGTGTCTAAATACATGTACCTGGTATAACGAGCCACAGATGACAACTTAGAAAAAAGGAATTTTTCTTCCCTCTGTCACATATTTTTGACACTTTTACAAACTGTTGTTTAACAATAGCTTTCAGACTCCATCTTAACTTTTGTTGTTGTACTACCACAAACTGTGTTCCTTGACATTTTAAAGATCTTTGTAGACATTATTATAATAATCTTTTGATAGGTTTCAAATTAAATGAAATATTTACAGGTTAATTCAGGAAAGTAAAAAGTAAAACACATTAATTAGAAGATAAGTTTTCAATTAGCAATAACCGCGCCTCGGATAAACCTCATTGGCTACGATACTGCCACTGCGCAAAGCTCATTAATTAGAAGATAAAGCTACATTTTCTTAAGCAATTGACATTTGCTACACATATTCAATTATTTGCAATATTGATTTATAGCTTATGTCTTATTATTGTAAGATTTCAAATCAATGTACTGTGATTTAAGAATATGTCTAATGTTCCATATGAAAGATGGGCTATTTAAGGGTGTACATTGTTTCTAAACTCTATCTATAAGAGATGAAAATAAAAATATTCTTCACTCTCTTAGAAGACATACAAGGTAATATATAGGTTACACCAAAAATGAATAAGACATTATAAAGATTATGTAGTAGTCCTCCACACTGTTTAAGATCAGTGGAAAGCCTGGTCCCTCTCTCCCTTACTGTCAAACATTATATTCTATTTCATTAATGAGGCAATCTCAAGAAACCTAATTCAATTTACCACTACTATAATAGCAAAATACAAGTGTGTCAATCTAGCCCTTCCATTCTTTCTCCAATTATAATAAAAGAAGTATTACCTCCCATGTCAGAAGAAATTTCTCTATTTGTGTTTTGGACTGCATTTTTTTTTTCCTTCTCTAGCACACCATGGACAAAACCTTCACATACATAATCAATTCTTTCGCTGGGCATTTCTTCGCTTTAACAATTAAAGAGACATAGATCAATCCATCGACCAAACATCAATAAAACAAATTCTACCCTGCGTTATCTCCAGCTAAATATCTCTTCACATTCACAATTATAATTATTGGGAGAGTTGTTTATACTTTTGTCTCCATGGCTTACTACACACTCAATGTATTCTGAGATCTGTGCTCTTGATTTAAATTAAATTATTTTTTCAAGGATCAAAAATGAACTCAGTATTACTGGTCTAGTGTGAACTTTTCAGTCATTGTCTCAATTTTTACATTAGCAGCATTTGAGATATTCTTGACCAGAACTTCATGCTCTGAAACCTTGACTCCTTTCATGGCATACTCTGTTTATTCATAGTCCTATATTCAATTATATACTGGAAGTCTCCATTTAAATGGTTCTCAGGGGACTTTTAAAAAGCTGTCACTCTCCATTTTCTCCCAGCAAATCAGTTCCTTTGTGTGTGCTTTGAGTTTACTGTGTACTCAATTGTCCATGAAACCTGTCTCATTCTTGACTCCATCCTTTACTTCTCCAACCCATGTTAAATAATACATCAAAATTCTTCTACTACATTTCCTAAACATAGTTCAAATCCCTTCATTTAAATCTATCACCTCATTTACCACTTTACTGAGATCACATATTTTATGAAGTAGCCTAATCCTGTATTATTCCCCTTATAGGACTTCCTACCATACAGATTTTCAACACCAATCTATTTTTCACACTATACACCTAGAAATCTTCCTAAAGTTCAAATGAAATCATGTCAATTTCACTATTTGGCTTCTCATTTTCTTTAACTACAAGTCTAAATCGGAAACCTTGCACTGAATTTCACAAATACCTTGATCTGGTTGATGTCTACAGCTTTTCCAATATTTTTTCTTTACATTTTTTAAATACATCAATAACCCTCCTTCAAATAACTTTCCTTCCACCAACTCAAAATTACCATAAGCACAACTCCTAAGCTTCAATCCTTCCAATTTCCATTTCCATGGCAGACTTCAGTCCTTTTTCAAGGTAAAGTGTCACATTTATTGTAGCATTTTGATCATTTAACAAGTGCAAAACTAGCATTTTTAATAATTTCTTGTATTTGTATTTTTATGTGTCACTGAAAAAGCTTTCGAATATTGTATCCTAACCCCACTTTTTCCAAGAGCTTTATGGTTTTTACTATATGATTTTGCATACTGCTTTGATTTTTATGAATGCATAGGTTGCATCATAAGGAGAACTGACTATACTATTATTTTCGTCATTTTACATATGAGGGGATAAAATAGTAGTAAGTTCAAGAATCTTTTTAACATCACGTAGTATTGTAAAGCTGTGCTATGAATGTAGGGGACCAGCTCAAATGTAAGTTCTTCCAAAAAGTCATCATAAAATCCATAATATTTTCACCTTTTAATCCTCAATTTTTATCAAGGATAAAGATATTTTAAGTGAATTAACGAATGAATGAACAGAGGAGCTTAAATATAAGGCAAGAATAGAAACATAATCCAAGAATCTTTAAATATATCGCTTAAGTTTATTTTCCTATTGTGAGTTATTTGGTAACATATTCAGATATTATGAATTAAGAATTTGAACCATTACATATCATAAGTGAGAAAGCAAATTATATTGATTATTGCACGTAGTGTGATACTACTGGTGATTTTGTGTGAACACACAAACATATATGGAAAAGATATGCAACTTTAATGAAAATTTTTATTTTTTATAACCATGTGTTACCTTACAATGTGAAATGGAAAACCCCATCCTTTAGAAAAAAGGGTGGTTTTTTTTTGTGTGTTCCTTTACAATGTGAATCATTGTAAAGAAACAGTGTTAACTCTTTTTATTGTTATGTTAATCACCATACATTACATCATTAGGTTTTGATGTAGTGTTCCATGATTCATTGTTTGAGTATAACACCCAGTGCTCCATTCAGTACGTGCCCTCTTTAATACCCATCACCAGGCTAACCCATCCCCCCACCCACCTCCCCTCTAGAACCCTCAGTTTGTTTCTCAGAGTCCATAGTCTCTCACGGTTCATCTCCCCCTCCGATTTCCCCCCCTCTTCATTCTTCCCCTCCTGCTATCTTCTTCTTCTTTTTTTTTTTAACATATATTATATTATTTGTTTCAGAGGTACAGATCTGTGATTCAACAGTCTTGCACAATGCTATGGTGAGCGCTGTGAACAGTGTTAACTCTTATTTGTTCAATTTCAACTTACCTCATTTAAACTCCAAAAACACAAAACATTTTTTTCAGATAAGATATTTTAGGTTATATGCTTTACGTATTTCACTTGTCAAAAGGTATTCTTACCTCAGAGGAATGAATATCATAATCAAGGCAATTCATTTCTCATTTACTTTCCATAGCAATGACACTAAAACTGCAGTGCACTCAAAATGTTAGATATTTTTCAAAATTATTTAATCCCAAAATACACATTGTTGAACTTTCAAAAAAGTAAATTTTCTTAATATTTTAGAGCATTCAAAATAGAAATTAATTGAATATTCTTTTTTTAAAAAAAGATTTTATTTATTTATTTGACAGAGAGAGACACAATGAGCAAGGGAACACAAGCAGGGGGAGTGGCAGAGGGAGAACAGGCTTCCAGCGGAGCAGGGAGCCCGATGTGGGGCTCAATCCCAGGACCCAGGGATCATGACCTGAGCCGAAGGCAGACACGTAATGACTGAGCCACCCAGGCGCCCCAATTTAATTGAATACTCTAAAGTTAAATGTAAAGCCTAAATGCATTAAAAATAATTTTTCTGTAATACAATCTTATTATCTAAAAAATATTCTGTTATTTATCAACAATATGATAACATTTCATAACTAAATTTTGTTGAGGAATTACTAATATATGCTCACAGCACTTTTTTAAGATTTATTTGAAGAGAGAGAGAGAATATGAGCAGAGGTAGGGACAGAGGGAGAGGGAGAGAGAATCCTCAAGCAGACTCCCCACTGAGCAGGAATCTTGAAGTTGCTCTCCATCCAGGACTTTGAGATCATGACCTGAGCCCAAATCAAGAGGCCGCTAACTGACTGAGCCAGTAGGCACCCCTATTCATCAGCACTTTTAAGTATTTTTTACAAAACTGCTAGATAGTCTCTATTTTAAAGTACACTAATGTAGAATAATGATGTAAACAAGACAGAGAATAATTTTGTTACTTATTAAGGGAAAATACTCTGCATTGTCCCTGGCTGGTAGTAGCTAATATGAATTTGTAGTTCTTCTGATTGGCCTTATTGTAGCACTGAAATGATTTGCCAAATAAGATTTTTTTTTTTTTATGTTTGAGTGAAATGTTATAAAATGACATTACAGAGAGCCAGAGGGTAAGTGGGAATACATTTAATGAAGCAATATTATAGCATGCTAAATAAATTCCATTTAATTTGAAAATTTGTAAATTTTTGAATTTTTTCCAAGACTCATAGCTTAAATTCTAAATACATTAATTTAAAATCAGATACTTAGCCAATTTGTTGATTTAATTTTAGCACCCTCACAAACATAAAGGATTCAAAAAGAATCAAGAGTAGCTTATTTCCATTTTAATTATTCTTGATTTTGTTTTTAAAAGACATTCACAGCCATTGGGTTATTGAGTACTTTTGATAGTTCTTTCAGTAATAGCTAAAATGGATGAATATTAACACTATAATTTAATACATAAGAATATATTTATACACATTTACATTACATTATGTGTATAATGTATACACATATACATTATATATGTATGTGTATATGGATATATAAAAATATTTTGGGATTATTAGTGAAGATTTTTAAATATAAATGATTATTCAATGTATTTTTCACACATTAATAACATTAAATGTTATTTTTGATAACATTTAATATCAACTTTTCCCCAAAAAAATCATCTTTGAAATAGGAAGGAGGAATTCTTATGAATACCTCTTTTCCTAGAGAACAATTTGGGGATTAGAAAAATATTTTCATTCAGATCATATTTTAGTGAGCACGGAGTCTGTATATGATGCTGGTCTCTTACACACATCTAATTTTTTTCTTACAAAATAACATTATTATGATATTATGTAAAATCATAGCAGAAGAAATCTGTAGATATAGATTCAAATATCATGTGACTTTGAACAGTGACTTGATTTCCTTCAGGCTCATATCATCATTTGTAAAATAGATATAACAACAGATAATATAGATTGATAACTGAGTAGTTCATAATATATCCTCATTAAGATTGGGGTCTTTTCTTTCTCCATATTTCTCTTAGCTCTATGAAATAAAACCATGCTTACAAATAACACACACATAAGTGTGTGTGCACATATATGTATGTATATACATATCTCTAGTAATCTTACAAAAAGTTGAAATATCTTTTTTCCATATACTTCAAGGATATTTGAAAGAGCTGCATTAGAAAAATTCAGTGTAAAACCAGACTAAACCTTGAGAGATTCTTAAATGATATATATTTTAAAAGTCTATAAAAGTTAAGATTTGACTTAAAAGGAAGGATAAACATAATTCAAAATAGTCATCTGGTAAATAGATCAATTGAATCTATTGAAGTGGCAGGCAATCTGTGCAGAGGCTAGCAGGTAATGCAAAACCTAATCCCAGAGTATAAATGCTGAGAGACCTTCCCATTTGGATGGAATAGATTAGTAGTCTCTTTCATTATATTACTTAAACAGAAAGGTGAAAAATTGTGCTGGATATGTGTATTTCCAGATCTGCCCTCTTAGCTAAGTCTGGTTAATGAACAACCTCAGCCCACAGAGAAATTATTCCACATAATTTTGGAATGGTGACTTCCTTTTCTTTATTGGATATCTTTAATTTAGCATCTTTGGAATTAAAGATGAAGAAGAATGAAGTGACTCAAACATAAAATATCATTATTTTTGTGCTGGTTCTTAGGAAAAACTTGTACTAGTATTTAAAGTATATTTAATTCTTAAGAGATATACTCATATGAGCCATCAGGACTAGCAGAAACCAGATTTACTGAAATGTTTCAAATAACCTAAGACTAATTGTATGATAATTGACTATATTAACTTCACGTATCCAAATAATTCAAATGGTTTTGCTAGATTGAAGCACTTAAAGAGGGCAACTGAATATATTCCATATATTAATAAAGTTTAAATATCTTGAGAAAAATTATTTACTGAAGTGCAAAGCCTTCAAGTTGATTTCAAAGCTTTATGAGTTCTATATAGGATAATAAGATTATATAATTTTAATTTCAAAATAAATATCTAGCTTTTACATTTATTTTAGTAAATTGGATATTAATTTTTAAAAAACAAGAGAATTATCTTCTTCTTTTTTTTTAACATATAATGTATTATTTGTTTCAGAGGTACAGGTCTGTGATTCATCAGTCTTACACAATTCGCAATGCTCACCATAGCACATACCCTCCCCAATGTCTATCACCCATCCATCCCATCCCTCCCACCCCCCATGAACCATGAGAGACTATGGACTCTGAGAAACAAACTGAGGGTTCTAGAGGGGAAGGGTGGGGGGGAGAGGTTAGCCTGGTGATGGGTATTAAAGAAGGCACGTACTGGGGCACCTGGGTGGCTCAGTTGGTTAAGCGACTGTCTTCGGCTCAGGTCATGATCCTGGAGTCCCTGGATCAAGTCCCGCATCAGGCTCCCCGCTCGGCAGGGAGTCAGCTTCTCCCTCTGACCCTCACCCCTCTCATGCTGTCTCTCTCATTCTCTCTCTCTCAAATAAATAAATAAAATTAAAAAAAATTAAAAAAAATAAAGAGAGCACGTACTGAATGGAGCACTGGGTATTAAACGGAAACAATGAATCACGGAACACTACATCAAAAACTAAAGATGTAATGTATAGTGATTAACATAACATAATAAAAGAAAATTAAAAGTTTTGTTTGTTTGTTTTTTTAAGAAATATACCAAAACAGAGGTGCCTGGCTGGCTTATTAGGTTAAGCATCACTTTTGATTTTGGCTAAAGTTGTGATCTCAGGGTCGTGAGACTGAGTCCCACGTGGGGCTCCGTGCTCAGTGTGGAGTCTGCTTGTCCTTCTCCCTCTGCTCCTCCCCCTGCCCTCTCTCTCTCTCAAATGAATAAATAAAATCTTAAGAAAAAAAGAGAAATATACCAAAACATATATTGACAAGTGCAAGGTATGTAATTTGAAATGATAATTTCTCACTTAATTATATTCTTTTGATTTTTTAACACTTTCGACAAGTTCCTTTGAGATAAGCAGAAAAGATTATGATTGACTTCTTAAAATATTTCTTATATATATTAGCAAAAAATTAAACTTTCATGTTGTCATCCTTTAGCAAATCTGGTAACTTAGTGACCATCAACCTTTTCCTATTATTTCACTTATTACATGTAGTCTGTTTCTAGTTGAACTTTTCCCGCCTTGAATAACCCACCATTACACATGATTAGAACATGAGGAATTTCTTTGTACTCTTTGTCAGATTTTACCAGAATAATGCTAGTCCTCAAGATGATTTTTTAACATCTTGTCACTGAAAATCAAACATCTGTAAATCTTTCCAGCAAAATGAATCAAGTTCTGGATGAATATATCCTGCCATTGAGAAAAGTTTAGTATTTGTCATATGGTAACAAGCTGTATTTGCTATGTACTCAGCAGTGTGTTATGAATTTAACCTTTATCGTTATAGTCAATCTTAATTACAATCATATACAGTGAGTAAGATTATTATGTTTGCTTCAGTTCAGTTTTGTTGCATTATAAACTTTCAAAATTTAATGGCCTTTAAAAATAATCACTTACAAATGCTAGGAAATTGCAATTTGAAAAGGTAGGGAAGGCCTGTCTCTGCTCCTCACAGCCTCAATGGTGCAGCTCAGTTGTAGACTGGATACCTCCTACACATGGCTGTTAAGTTGGTGCAGACTGTTGACTGAGCATTGAGCCAGAGCTGAAAGCTGAGGTCTCATCTCCACTATACATGGACTTTCTATATGGTTTTCTTATAAGGGCTAATGTTGATTTCCTCACAACATGTGACTGAGTTTCAAAAGCAAGAATCCTAAGAGAATCAAGAGGGAGCTTTTATGATCTAGCCTAGAAGTCACGCATTGTCATGTCCACCATTCATGTATTTGTGGCAATCACAATGATCTGCAATTTAAGGCGAGACAACATTGAATTCACCCCTTCATGGGGGGAAGAATGACTCATACTTTCAGAGCATGTAGGAAGGGAGATATATAATGTTGTAACAAGATACACAAAATACAATCTTCATTAAAGTTTGAGGGAGCAGAGCCTCAGGTTTCATAAAATACCCTGCCCAAGGTCATGAAGTTTAACAAGTGGCAGACCTAAATATGTTTTGAAGTAGGTACAGATGACCTCGTTAAAATTTTTATTTTATTTTTCATATTAAATTTAGAGTAATAATAATACTGTTTTCATGGATCTTAATGCAAATGATTCTCATAGTGTGCTATAGTATTGGACAGGTATATTTAGTTATAAAACAACTATTCTTTATAGCCCTATGTTTCAACCATCAGTTTAATTTATGTTTACAATAATATAATTATACAATACCGTATAATTACAATATTAGGTACTACTGTGGTAAACAAATTGAGGAACAAGCACAACTAAAATTGGCACGCATAAAATGAATTGATAGAAGAAGTGTGTTGGTTTATTTGAGAATAGGTGAACCATGGGCATCAGTCAGCTCTACTGAGTAAATGAAGTGCCAGTTCATTAGGTGAGTCAGCTCCATGGAAGTCACTTAAGAGTTTTTATTGCATTTGAAAATTTAAGAAGTCTCATCATTAATTCAAGTGCTTAGAAATACTGCTTAAATCACATATACAATAAATTGTGTACTATATGTAAGACTATATAATATTTTTTAATTCTGAAAAAATAGTCCATGATTACTATTTCAAGACTTTTTCTTTACTAAAGGGTCAACCTTTCCCTTGATGGATAGATGGTGTCCTAGATCTTCGTGGGTTGACTGAAAAATAGTGTCATTCTTATCTGTGCATAAAACAAAGAGTATGACCCAACTGTCATATAACGGGAGGGATCATCTGTCTCTCCTTTTTGAGTCAAGGGATTTTGGCAGGAACATAATATTCCCTTCAAAATCAGTTTGTTCCCTTGACTTTTTTTATAGACTCCATTTATCTAATTCTGCCTCTTCCACACAGTCTTTGGGCCTCCAGACTGATTAGATCCTAATTCTTTTGGCATGCTGTCAACATGTCCCACTCAGAATAACTATTAAACCCTTGCTTTTGCTACTCTGCAATTTTGATTCCCTTTCTGTACTTCATATTTCTGCTTTGTGATTTTCACCTATTTTGCCTTAAGCTATCTCTTGACAATGTGTTACCACCTCTCTCTGAATTTGTTTCTTCTCTGCCCAAGTAATTTATGTCTTCTTCCTTATTTCCCTGCCCCACCACAACTCATGATCCAAACTATTAACTTTTTGTGTAAACATTATTTTACTTTGTTTCAATTCATCATGAATATTCAAAAAGATTAGACATTTTATTCTATCTTAATTATGCAACAGTACATTTTTCAAGACTAAAAATATTCACATATAAATACTCATTTTGCAACTACAGTAGGCCAATCTCCAAATATTAAAGGGGATATCACTTTTTCTACTTAACAAAAAAATTGAAAACTTGGAATTGTTGCCAAGTTAAGCTAAATCATTCATTCAGATTTTGGATTTTTTTTTTAATTCCAATATTTTTGTGCACTGATATCACTTAAAAATTGCCATTCAAATAGGTTTTCAATATCATATATTAGCTAGAGTAAAAATTTTATTCAATGGTTTGTGAGAATTCTCAGGAAATAAATTCAGGGCTATAGTCAGCTAAAATGGATTCTCTGGTATTTTGTATTAAAAAAAAATGAATGTAAAATACATTCATTCCATCCTAAAGGTCCCAAAGTCTTTTTTTTTTTTTTTTTTTTAAAGATTTTATTTATTTGATAGAGAGAGACACAGCGAGAGGGGCAACACAAGCAGGGGGAGTGGGAGAGGGAGAAGCAGGCTTCCTGCTGAGCAGGGAGCCCGACGTGGGGCTCAATCCCAGGACCCTGGGATCATGACCCGAGCTGAGGGCAGACGCTTAACGACTGAGCCACCCAGGTGTCCCAAGGTCCCAAAGTCTTAATTCATTTCAGCATCAACTCAAAAGTCAAAACTCTGAAGTCTCATCTAAATATCTACTAAATTGGATACAGGTGAGATTCAAGGTACAATTCATTCTGAGCCAATTTTCTCTAGCTGTGAACCTGTCATACATGTTATTTGCTTCCTCCATATGATGGTGTGACAGGTATAGGAAAGGCACTCCAATACCAAATGAGATAAAGAGGAAAGAAGAAAGACATGAGCCGTTCAAAGTGGCTGGTGTGGGGGTGAGGGGAGGCAGAACAGTCTTTAGTTCCAGTTCAATAGAATCACAGTGGAAGGATTCCTCCCCCTGAAACTAAGACATCTTAGGCCATCAGGGATTAAAGTCATGGGAACGGGAAGCACGATTTTTGTTAATAGGTCACTAGGGGTAAGAGTGAGTGGTACCACTCCCATTGTCATCCCTTGATTCCTGGACCTATGAATACTGGCTGTGACGGAAACAGCACTATATATTGGGCACTGATTCATAGCATATATGGTCTTCTAGAGAACCTTGTCCCAGCCCTGCAAGATACGGCCACGTCGTTGATGCTGTAACTGAAGCTTCAGAAGGCCATTCCACTGTTTGATGAAGCCAGCTGCTTGGGGATGGTGGGAATATGGCAAACCAGTGAATTCCATGAGCATAGGCCCATTGCCATATTTCTTTTTGCTGTGAAGTGAGTTCCTTGATCAGAAGCAATGCTGGAATGGAATACCATGGAATACCATGATGGTGAATAAGGCATTCTATAAATCTAAGGTGATAATTTGGGCAGAAGCATTGCATGCAGGGAAGACAAATCTATATCCAGTGTGTTTATTCCAATAGACAAAAACTGCCCTTTTGATGATAGATGCTTTCCAGTGTAATTGACTTGCCAACAGGTACCTGGCTGATCACCCTGGAAAGTTGTGCCATGTGGGGACATGTTGGTTTCTGCTACTACCTTTATTCCTGTGACAATGGCCACTTTGTTCACCAACCCATTAGGGATGCCTCGGGAAAGAAGCTGACTGGTATCCATAGAACAGTTTATCCTATCCACTTGATTATTAAAATCTTCTTCTGTTAAGGTTATCCTTTGGTGAGCATTTACATGGGACTCAAGTATCTTCACATTTTTTTGCCCATTCAGAGAAATCTATCAACATGTCTCTTTTCCAAATTTATTTTCCATCAGTTTTCCAATCACGTTCCTTCAAAGTCCCTGACCATCCAAGCAAGTTACTGGCCACAACCCATTAACCAGTATAATTTCATGGCTGGCCATTTCTTCTTCTAAGCAAGAGTGCAGAACTAGGTGCCCTGACTGAAGTTCTGCCCACTGGGAGGATTTTCCATCACTACTGTTTTTCAGGGATGTCCCATAAAGGGGCTGTAGTGCTGCAGCCGTCCACATTTGAGTGGTATCTGCATATCAAGCGGAACCACCTGAGTCTTCTCTTCCTCTGTCAACTGGTTGTAGATAGATCTTTATCTGTCTTTGACACTTAAGCACCAGTGGATCTGCTGAAACATATAGCCCAAATGATAGAGCAACTTACACAGCAGCCTGGACCTATTTTAGAGCCTTCAATTATTTTGGCATTTACTCAGAACTAGGGCTTTTTGGATCACTTGGTGAGTGGGCCTGGGTAACACATCTAAATGAGGAATACGTTGCCTCCCAAATCCTAATAGACCCATTAGGCATTGTGCTTCTTTCTTGTTTATAGGAGAGGCCCTATGCAACAACTTTTGCTCAGAAGAGGTATCTTGCCATGTTCCATACCACTGGACCTCTAGAAGTTTCACTAAAATAGAAGGTCCCTGAAGTTTAATTACATTTATTCCCAACTCTCTGGCATGCTAATGTTTAACCAATAAGTGTAGAACAGTTGCTACTTTTTGCTCACTTGGTCGAATCAGCATCATTTCATCAATGTAAAGGACTAGTGTGATTATCTTTTGGAAGGAAAAAGGCAATAACGGTCACTGTGAACTAAATTATGACATAGGGCTGGAGAGTTGACATATCCCTGAGAAAGGACAGTGAAGGTATACTGCTGGCCTTTCCAGCTGGAAAAAAAAAAAAAAAAAAATGCTTCTGGTGGTTCTTATGGACAGGAATGGATAAAAAGGCACTTGTCAGATCAATAGCTGCATACCAGTTATCAGGGGATGAATTAATTTGCTCAAACAATGAAACCACATCTGGTATAGCAGCTATAATTAGAGTCACCACCTGGTTAAGCTAATGATAATCCACTATCATTCTCCAAAATCCATTTGTCTTCCCATAGGCCAAATAGGAGAGTTGAATGGTGATGTGGTGGGAATCACCACCACTGCATCTTTCAAGTCCTTGATGATGACACTAATCTCGGCAGTTCCTCCAGGGATGTGATATTGCTTTTGGTTTACTATTTGTCTAGTTAGAGGCCAAAGATTTAATGGCTTCCACTTGGCTTCTTCCACCATAATAACCCTAATCCACAAGTTAGGGAATGGATTCTACTAGCTGCTGAGTATATCTGTTCCAATTATGCATTCTGGACCTGAGGAAATAACAATAGGATTGGTTCAGAGACCCACTGGACACACTGTGAGATGGACTTGAGCTAAAACTCCATTGTTCCCTTGACCTCCACAAGTCCCTACTCTGCCTGGAGGGTCACAGTGACGGTTTTGGTCTCTTGGAGTCACTGTCAGTTCAGAGCCAGTGTCCAGTAGTCCTGGAAAGTTCTAATTATTTTCTTTGCTTCAGTGAAAAGTTAACCCTGGCAAAAGGCCATAAGTCCTTTTGGAGAAGGCAGGGAGAAAGATTAACAATATAATTTTTTAAAAATATATATAATTTTTAATTGAAGTATAGTTGATACATAATGTTACATTAATTTTAGGCATATAACATAGTAGTGTGACAAGTCTACACATTATGCTATGCTCACCACAAGTGTAGCTATTATTTGTTATCATATGATGGTATTACAGTACCTTTGACTATATTATTGTTAGTGTATTGGTTTCCTTCAACCAGGGGACTAGCCTTCCCTTTACTCAAGGGGTGCTAGGTCTGTAAACTGACTAAAATCTGGGAATTGATTGCAAGGCTGCAACTTTCTGTTTTCATGATTTGAATTAGACTTTTATTTACTTGACCTAGAACTTTTCTGCTTATACAAATCAAGTAAGAACTTAAGCTCCTAACTGTTTCACTCTAGGAATACCATGATTAACTTGGTGTTCCATAGATCTGAACAAGTCAGATTATTCTGCTTGCTGCTTTGAGTCTACTGTCCATTTCAGTAATCCAGGCCACCTTGTTATTGAACCTTGAGTTGGCCCTGCCCCCAGGATCCCATTACTCCCATAACATTTAGGTTTTCCAGTTGAGTGGCTGTGGTTCCTACAGTAACATCTGGCCTATGGAGAAGAAGAACAATCAAGGAGCTTTTTACGATTGCTGGAGCTCCCCTCACAAATTTATTTCACAAATAGTTAATGAAAGATATGTCTTCTGGACTCTCCCAGTGTGAATGAGTAGACCTTAAAAGACTAGTCCACTCTACCATGTCAATCTCCTTGAGACTTTGAATTCCTTCCTTTACATTAATCTAAGGAAGGTTTAGCATTTCTAGTTTTCTCAATGTAGGCCATCTGTTGATCCATGTTTCAATCAACCAACAAACCAAACAAATTATTAGAGTTCTTTCTGTCTTCCTGAGTTGCAACATTAAATGCAGAATCTCTGCATAGTGAACCCGTATTTTATTTTAAGTCTATAGTGAACCCATATTAATAAATTCAGCCTGAATAAACTTTATTATTTATTTATTTGTTTGTTTGTTTGTTAAAGATTTTATTTATTTATTTGAGAGAGAGCAAGAGTGAGAGAGATTGCAGAGGGAGAGGGAGAAGCAGACTCGCCACCAAGCACAGAGCCCTATGCAGGGCTTGATCCCATGACCCCGAGATCATGACCTGAGCTGAAGGAAGACGCTTAACCAACTGAGCCACCCAGGCACCCCAGACTGAATCAACTTTATATTCTTTCTGCCATTATCCTACACCCTTAATATTCATTCCCACATGTGTTTCCTGGACTTCTGCTTGTAGAAATTAGAAAACTCAGATAGTATTTTTAGAGTGAAATGTACCCTCTCACAAATCACACTTTTTGCCTTCTTTTTAGGGACTTGCTTGGACTTGAGTCTAGTTTCAGGTCTAGAACCAAAGAAGGCTGGTAGGGATGGGTCCTGACAAGAATCAGCACTATTCTACATGCCAACTATTTCAGGGAAGGCCATTACTTCAGTCTCCTCAGTCAATGCAGGTTAACTTTCATAAGAATAAGGTGAAAGGACCTATACCACTGTTGATGGAGAGGCTGATACCACTCGGGTTGGGGAATTTTGCTGGAAGTGGGAAGGACTTTCCTGTTATCAAATAAGATTCATCAAAATTTAGGGGTTCAATGTCCTTAGTTTTATCAGAGTCTTTCCATTCTTCCCATCACAACTTCAAGATCCTATTTTTCCCCAGTTAATGTTCTTATTTTAGCAGCTGATACCTGTGAGCCTGAGAATTCAACATGTATTGTAATTTAGCCAATCACAAGACGAGTTTCTCCATTTGATTTTTATGATTTTCAGCCTTGTGGCTACAGAAGAAAAGCCTCTTCTGCAAGGAACACCTAGAAGCTCTTAGGTCATTTTAGGGGTACTGAAGGTGGGAATTCAAATCCTTGAGCTCATCCTTTTTTTTTCATCCCTTTGTCTGCAAGCAACCAAAGTCATTATATTTTTTAGTTTCTAAAATTTTTTGTAAGTATCATATACAATCACTTAGCTTCTTGCTTCTTATAAATGGTGGATTAAGAGCATCCAATGCAGATATTTTGAGTATCTCTTATGGATAGTTCACTCCATGGACTATCAGTGCCCTATTTCCCATTGGAAATAGATTCATTAGCATCTTTAAATCTAATCAGATTAGAGGCCCAATTTCAGGAACCCCAGAACCAATTCAGGAAACTCATCCTTAAAATTCTGTTCCTCCAGAACAACTCTCTTTAACAAAATTCACATTCATTCTAGAGGACAACTACCTTGCATCTAAAATCCCCTTGTGCTGCTCCCTTAAAGTTCAATTTTACTCCTGCCCCAAGACCCTAAAATTACTAATCTGTTTTTTACCTCTATGTTTTGCCTTGGAAATGGAATCTTGCAGTGTATAACCTTTGAGTCCGACATCTTTCATTTAGCTTAATGCTTTGAGATTATTCATCTTTTTTGCTTCTATAAATAGTTTGTTCCTTTCATATGAAAACCATTTGGCAAAGAAGTCTCAGAAATGCAATTTGCAGCCTCCTAGCTCTGTCAAGCATTAATGATCAGCACATAGGACCAAGAGCGGGTAGCTGAGAGACAATAGATACATAAACTGTTCAATAGAAATTAAATAATTTAACCAGATAAGTAGAAGATGATGTTGCAAATATAGCGTATTTATGTACATGTGAACAAATTATATCTATTCTGATCACTACTAAGGTCATGTAATTCAGTAGTTTGTTTCAGCAGCAAGAAAAAAAAAAGTGCAACTAGCTTTTGTCTGTATTATTTCTAACAAGGTGGCTGATAGAAATTCTCTTTAAATCACTTTGCCACAACTGAAGAGGATTATTTAGAGAAAATGATCCAGGATTGAAAAAAGGATCCAAAACATGTTAAATAAAATAAATCAGAATAGCACTATACTAAGAATCTCCAACCCATCAATAATAGCTGAAGGACCTGAGAATAAGATTTGTACATTTATAGGATAACTTGGGAACATCTTTTGGTCTGTGAAACTATGCTTCTAAACTAAGTTTTAGAGTCATATTATTTTGAACATGGATTGTTTCTTAAACGTCATTTATCCAGTTCACACTTTTATGACCCCATTGAAGAACAGATTCTATGTATCTACTCAACAATAGTAACAAAAAGACATTGCTTTTCAAGGAGAATTTACTTTCAAGTTGGACACGACTGAAGCCATTTCTGACTCTGTAGGATCCTAAACACCTTTATCTATACAGTAGAAAGTGGTAAAATCTTTTCTAAATACAAAAAGTGGAAATTAAAATTTATCATAAAATAAGTTATTGCATTATTGTGAGATTAATAAAATGACAGGGATGATCTCACAAAGCTAATTGGTTTGAATTTCCAGGGGTCCTGCCACTCAACTCAAGTCCATTCTAGTCCTGTCTGGTGTTGGGGATATCCTAGTTACATTGTCTGCTTTTTTGGCTTAATATGTATAGGGTATAACACTGTGATTCACTTCGACTGAGACTTCCATGGCAGGGCAGTAATTCCAGGACTCTTTGAACAGATTTGTGACTATTTGTTGGGCACTCTAGGGATAGGTTAGACTGAAGAAGGAAAACTAAAGAACAAGGAATCCACCCACTGACTCCCTGATCCTGAAAAAGTGTCCCTACAGTTTCCCTGCCTAACTTTGCCTTGCCCTCTATAGAGAATAAGAACTTTATTCTATCCTCATTATTAAAAAGCGAGGTGGGGTGTTAGAGTAGCGCTGCTAGTCAGTTGGACTCTACTGGAATTTTCCTAGGTTTTATGGTAATCATATTAACAAAGCATAAATAGGTGTTCAATATTTTTCAGTTTTTGAGGAGTTAATGAGATAAGACCCAATAATTCTTAGAATAATGTCCATAAAATAATACATAATAAAGAGATTTTAGTCTCTTAATATAATAGTCAACACTTTCTGAGTACATAGTACAGGCCAGGCATTTTCCTAAATATTTTTACATTTTAGTTCATTCAATCATCATACAAATTCTGTGATGTAGGTATTATTATCCCCATTTGACAAGTAAGTATGAGGAAGAGAGAGAATGCATACCTTGCCTAAGACCATCTAGACAAATGGATTTGAAATCACGTATTTCAACATAGGACTTTACTCTTGCTAGGTGTGAAGACTAGTGCAAGCACATGCTTTAAGGGCTTTCATGTAGCAGATGGGTTAGGTTACTTCTATATGTTCAAAGTGGAACTGGAGTTTATGGTTGTTGAGATAAAGAGTGAGCATAATTATGATTGATAAATGGAACTTACTGAAGACAGCTTGACTCAAAATAAGAAGTAGTTTGCTAACAGTTCTAATGTAATTCTAACAAAGGTTCTTTATTTATTTATTTTTTTTTTTTGAGCAGAGTACTATGTACCAGTTATCAATCTGAAAGAACAGAATCCCATGCACCAGTTACCAATCCCAGGGAGGGCTCTAAACACTCTGGCCACTGTATCTTAGCATTAGAATTGCCAAGAAAAATGCCTGCAATCAAGCACTGGATGGAACAATGTTTTACTTACATAGAGAAGAGATAGAGCAAGATCAGCTTCAGTAATGGGCATCACAACTAATGAATCATTGAACATTATATCAAAAACTAATGGTGTGCTATATGTTGGCTAATTGAATTTAAATAAAACGATTAAAAAATGAAAAAAAAAAATACTGGGCATCATTCCCCAGGTGCACTGATTTAAGCAAAGGGGAAAAGAAAACGCTCATTTGGCCTAAAACAGGGAAAAATCTTGCCACACTAGGTAATAAGCCCTGTGCAGGCTGTGTGGATACTTTATCTTTTGGTAAGGGAGTGTTCTAGGTCCAAGGCCCATTCTTCTTCACACGAGTAGGGGCAAAAGACTGCACATGGGTAAGACTGTTCTGACAAGTCTGTTTTCCTTTCTTTTTTCTTTCTTTCTTTTTTCTTTCTTTCTTTCTCTTTCTTTCTTCCCTAACAGAGCTACTAAAAATATCTCAGAAGGTCATGTATTATTGGAGCTGTTAGATAGAGCCCATGATAACTGGCTAACTATGAGGCAAAGGCATTTTAGAAGAGATTCCAGAATTAGATGGTTTACATTATTAGATGGAAAAATCCCTTTAAATTGTGACACTCGAAAACTTATATGAAGAGACTGAGAATCATATAATTTTCATTTTGAAAGTAGCTGAGATTCAGGGGCGCCTGGGTGGCTCAGTCGTTAAGCGTCTGCCTTCGGCTCAGGTCATGATCCCGGGGTCCTGGAATCAAGCCCCGCATCGGGCTCGCTGCTTGGCGGGAGGCCTGCTTCTCCCTCTCCCACTCCCCCTGCTTGTAGTCCCTCTCGCTGTGTTTCTCTCTGTCAAATAAATAAAATCTTAAAAAAAAAAAAAAAAGAAAGTAGCTGAGATTCAGAAATAACTGATTTTGTAATGACTGTAAAATGAATTATGGCATGCATATAAATGCATACATGCCCAAATGATGGGATAGCTTATATGTGTGTGTGGGTGTATGTATGCATATATATATGTGTATTTTTTAACAAAAAAAGAAAAAAAAAACTTGTTCTAATTTTCATTGAGAAACTTGTTTTCAATGTGGGAATCTTAATTATGATATATTCTTCTATTCTTCATGTTGAACTATTACCAATTATTTCTCATTCAACCTTGTGATGACTTTGAGAATTTGCAGTATGCTTTGTCTGAAATGTCCATCCCCCTTATCTACTTAGCAAACTCATATCCATCATTCAAGAGTCAAGTAAAATGTGTCATATTTCTTAATAACTTGCACTGACTCTCTCTTCCTAATCTATAGGCAAAGATACTCAATATTTTTATTTTGTCCCCAAATTTGTTATATTTCTTTTACTAAATTCATACCCTTTACATTAAACTGTAAGATTCAACAAGGTTAAGGTATATCTCTTTTGCATTTGCAACACTGGCACCCTGGCATCTAGCATGGTGCCCAGAATTTAGAAGCCGACAAAAGTTTGTTGAATGAACTAATGAAATAATGCATAAAGTGATATTTCAATATTTATTGCTTACCCTGCATAATTTTATTCCATATTGTGCTTAAAAATGTGTGCTTTGGATCACGGTATTTCCATTTTCTTCTTTCTTCTAACATCTAAATTAGATTTTAGTCCTATCGCTAGATTTTGCTCCATTTTTTTTCTGCCTGTGGCTTTTATACTATATTGCCAGCTATCACATTTCTGACCCAAGTGCTAGGACTGCAAAATGCATAGATTTTCATCTAAAATGAGAAATTGCCCCTGTGTCTCTATTTGCACCATTTTCTTATAATGGAATTATTCATTATCTTAATGATTATTTTGAATGTAAATTGAGATTATATTGCTAAGCATATTTTAGAATCTTTTTTTCTTTGTTGATTTCTGAGGATGAGCATCTGGTGTATTGTTCTTCGGCTCTGGCTATCATGTTATTTGAAGGGCTCTGTAGCATAAGGGTGGGAGGGCGAGTCAGAATTTCTTTCAGTGCATTTCCCATAAATATCATCACCATATGCAGACTGTGTATTAGATAAGGCAAGTTAGTGATGTGGTGAATTATAACAAGCAAGCTGATAGACATCCTGACACCCAGAGAAAGTAGAGAATAAAATAGTGAGCTGAAAAAAAAGCTAAGTGATATTTGGCTCCTATTTTTAAAACAATGAAGAATAAATCACCAGATATATTTTAAATTATAATGCTTAGAACAAATACTGTAATGCTGTTTATTAAAGTATTAGCTTTTAAGCATTTAAAACCTTTATATCACTTCAGATATTTTATTATATTACACAGAATTGGCAATCTTTTACCTAGAGACACACTTATTTTTAGCCTACAAGCAAACTATATTCTAAAAATGTCAATAAAAAGATAAGTTATTAATATTTAGTCTCACAAAACATATCTTTATGGCTGGAATTAATTGATTTATTGTTATAATAAAATAAATTTTCATAGTCAACTCAACAAACACTAATTAATAAAATAAGTTTATTTTTTATTTTTATTTTTTATTTTATTTATTTTTTTTAAGATTTTATTTATTTATTTGACAGAGAGAGAAAGAGAGTGAGAGCAGGAACACAAGCAGGGGGAGTGGGAGAAGGAGAAGCAGGCTTCCCGCTGAGCAGAGAGCCCAACGCGGGGCTTGATCCCAGGACCCTGGGATAATGACCTGAACGGAAGGCAGATGTCCAACGACTAAGCCACCCAGGCGCCCCAATAAAATAGGTTTAAAGCATGATGTTAGACATTGAGGATCCAAAGATGTATGTGCATGATGTTTGCCCTCATATGCTTTCAAAATACTAGGCAAAACAAACTCAATAAATTTAATGTAACAGATTCAGGTTTGTTCTAAGAAAGGTAAATATAAGAGCTCTGGGAAAATTGAAGAAAGCGAGATTGCTTCAGGATAGAAAAATGAAGTTATATTTAAAGAATAAGACACATTTGAACTTGAGCAGTTGAAGAATGGAAAAAAATAGGTTTTACCTATTGTGAAACTGCATGCAGTATATTGGGAATAATAAATTTCCCAGTGTGACTGGAGCATTTGATAAAGGGAGTAGCAGACTATGCTTGAGGTATAGTGAACAGATTATTAAGAGTTAATGACATAAGGAGGAATCCAAACATTTGTAAACTTCTGTGGTCCCTTCTGAACTGGATTATAAGATCTGCTTTAGAAGAATGATTTTGGTGACCATATATAAGGGGGATTGGGTTAGGAGAAGGAAGGAATGAAGACATTTTAGGGTGAGAACATACTTTAAGAACATATTCTAGTCCCTATAGTTTATTTTTGCTTTTGATTCCTTTGCCTTAGGGGACATATTTAGAAAAATGTTGCTATGGCCGATGTCAAAGAAATCACTGCCTGCGCTCTCTTCCAGAATTTTTATGGTTTCAGGTCTCACATTTAGATTTTTAATCCATTTGAGGTGTTTTTTTGTTTGTTTGTTTTTTGTTGTGTAGTGTTAAAAAATGGTCCAGTTTCATTCTTTTACATGTAGCTGTCCAGTTTTCCCAGCACCCTTTATGAAGAGACTCTCTTTTCCCCACTGTATATTTTTGCCTAATTTGTCACAGATTAACTGACCATATAATCATGGGTTTATTTCCAGCATTTCTATTCTGCTCCATAGATCTATGTGTCTGTTTTTGTGCCAGTACCATACTATTTGATTACTACAGATTTGTAGTGTATCATGAAATCTGGTATTGTGATACTTCCAGCTTTGTTCTTCTTTCTCAAGATTGCTTCAGCTTTTTGAGGTGTTTTTTTTGTTTGTTTGTTTGTTTGTTTGTTTTTTTTTGTGGTTCCATACAAATTTTAGGATTCTTTGTTCTAGTCTTATGAAAAAGGTTGTTGGTATTTTGATAGGGATTGCAATCAATATGTAGATTTCTTTGGGTCATATGGATATTTTAACAGCATGAATTCTTCCAATCAGTGAGCATGGAATATCTTTCCATTTTTTTGTGTGTCATCTTCAGTTTCTTTCATCAGTGTTTTATAGTTTTTGGGGTATAATCTTTTACCTCTTTGGTTATTTTTATTCCTAGATATTTTATTACTTTTGGTGCAATTGTAAATGGTGTTTTTTTTTTAATTTCTCTTTCTGCTACTCCATTATTAATGTACAAAAACACTACAGATTTCTGGGTATTAATTGTGTATCCTGACACTTTACTGTATTTGTTTATTATTTCTAGTAATTTTTTGGTGGCGTCTAGGACTCTCTACATATAGTACCATGTGTTTTGAGAATAATGCCAGTTTAACTTCCTTTTTACCAATATGGATGCCTTTTTTTTCTTGTCTGATTGCTGTGGCTAGGACTTCCAGTACTATATTGAATAAAAGTGATGAAAGTGGTCATCCTTGTCTTGTCCCTTAAGCTTTCAGTTTTTCTACCATTGAGTATGATGTTGCCTATAGGTTTTTCATATATGGCCTTTATTATATATGGCCCTTCTAAGCTCAGTTTGTTGAGAGTTTTTATCATGAATGGAGATTGAATCTCGTCAAATGCTTTCTCTGCATTTATTGAGATGATCATATGATTTTTATCCTTTGTTTTGTTGACGTAGTGTACAATGTTGATTGATTTGCAAATGCTGAAACTTTCTTGCATCCCTGAAATAAATCCAAACTGATCATGGTGAGTGATCTTTTAATGTATTGCTATCTGCAGTTTGTAATATTTTGTTGAGGATTTTTGCATCTATATTCATCAGGAACATGGGCCTGTAGTTTTTTGTTTCTTTGTTTTTGGTGCTATCTTTGTCTGGTTTTGGTGTCAGAGTAGTGCTGGTTTTTTAGAATGTACTTGGAAGCTTTCCTTCCTCTTCTATTTTTTGAAATAGTTTGAGGAGAATAGATATTGATTCTTCTTTAAATGTCCAGTAGAATTTCCCTGTGACTCCACCTGGTCCCAGACTTGTATTTTTTTTGGCATTTTTTTTATTACTGATTCAATTTTTTTTTTTTTAAGATTTTATTTATTTATTTGAGAGAGAGAGAGAATGAGAGAGAGCACATGAGAGGGGGGAGGGTCAGAGGGAGAAGCAGACTCCCTGCCGAGCAGGGAGCCCGATGTGGGACTCGATCCAGGGACTCCAGGATCATGACCTGAGCCGAAGGCAGTCGCTTAACCAACTGAGCCACCCAGGCGCCCATTACTGATTCAATTTTATTACTTATAACCAGTTTGTACAGATTTTTTATTCCTTCCTGACTCAGTTTTGGAAGATTGTATGTTTATAGGGATTTATCTCTTTTTTCTAGATTGTCCAATTTGTTTGCATGTAATTTTTCATAGTCTTCTTTTATAATTCTTTGTATTTCTGTGGTGTCAGTTGTTATTTTTCTTGTTAATTTTATTTATATGTGTTTTGGGTATTTTCTCTTTTTTTCTTATGAGTCTGGATAATGGTCTGTTAATTTTGTTTATCTTTTAAAAAAAAGCAGCTCTTGGTTTCATTGACTTTCTCTCTCTCTCTCTCTCTTTTTTTTTTTTTTTTTTTGGTCTATATGTCATTTATTTCTGCTCTAGTCTTTATTATTTCTTTTCTTCTACTCACTTTGTGCTTTTTTTGTTCTTCTTTTTCTAGTTCGTTTAGGTTTAAAGTTAGATTGTTTATTTTACTTTTTTTTTTTTTTTTTACTTATTGAAGTAGGCCTGTATACTTCCTTCTTAGAACTGCTTTCACTGTGTCCCAAAGATTTTGAACCATTGTATTTTTATTTTTTTGTCTCCATGTATTTTTTTTGTTTTGCTTCATTAACCCATTGATTGTTCAGTAACATGTTGTTTAGTCTCCATTTGTTTGTGTTTTTTCCAGTTTTTTTCTACATCAAAATAAAAAAAAGAATTTTCATAGCAAAAGAAACCATAAGCAAAACAAAAAGACATCCTACTGAATGGGAGAAGATATTTACAAATGAAAAACTTAATGTCCAAAATATATAAATTACATATGCAATTCAATACCAAAAAGAAAAAGAGCCCCAAAAATCATATTAAAAAATGTGCAAATGACCTGAGTAGGCATTTTTTCCAAAGAAAACATACAGCTGAACAATAGACACATGAGAAGATGCTCAATATCTCTAATCATCAGGGAAATGCAAATTAAAAAAACACAAGAGATATCACCTTACACCGGTTAGAATGGCTACAATCAAAATGACAGGAAATAAGTGTTGACAAGGATGTGGAGAGAAAGAAACCCTTGTGCACTACTGGAGGTAGTGTAAATTAGTACAGCCACTGTGTAAAATAGTATGGAGGTTCCTCAAAAAATTAAAAATAGAAAACCATGTGCTCCAATAATTCTACTCCTGGTCATTTTCCCAAAGAAAATGAAAACACTAATTTAAAAAGATAGATGCACATTTATGTTTATTGAAGCATCATTTACAATAACCAAATATGGAAGCAACCTAAGTGTTCATCAATAGACAAATAAGTAGGGAAAATGTGGCATATATATACAATGGAATGTCACTTTGCCATAAAAAGGATGAGTTTGTGCCAATTGATACAACAGGGATGGACCTAGAAGGTATCACACTAAGTGAAATAAGTCAGACTGAGAAAGACAAATACCATATGATTCCACTCATAAATGGAATCTAAAAAATAATAATAATAAATGAATAAGCAAACAAAAAGCAGAACCAGGCCTATAAATACAGAGAACAAACCAATGGTTGCCAGAGTAGAAGGGGGTAGAGAATTGGGCAAAATGTATGAAGGACACTGGGAGATACAGGCTTCCAGTTATGGAATGAATGTCATGGGAATAAAAGTCACAGCATAAGGAATACAGTCAATGATAGTGGAACAGTGATTAACAGGACAGCTCCATTTGTGGTGAACATAGCATAATGTATAAAATTTTCAAATCACTAAGTTGTACACCTGAAAGTAATGTAACATTGTATGTCAACTATACAAAAAAAAAAAAAAAAAAAAAGCACATATTTCAGCAGACCTTAACTGAGAGAGTAAGAGCAGTGGTGGTTGTGGGAAGGAAGTCACAGGTTTAAATAGCCTTTTTTGTCCTTAGAATGGATGACAACATTAACCAATTCTTCCCATAATAGTGTGAGTTTTTTGTTGTTGTTTTGTGTTTTTTTTTTTTTTTTTTTTTTTTTTTCCGGACTTAAGTAGTATTGTGATAATGGCCAGCTTGAAATCATACGGTCATTTCTCTTTGCACTTGGAATAAAACCTTGCATTCTATGGCCTCCACTTCTCTAACCTCATCTCATTCACACAAGGTCCAGGAATATAAGCCTGGACTTGATTGGACCATAGCTTTCCCTCTCCAGGACTTCTAACATGCTGGCCTCTCTGTCTGAAAAGCTCCAAACCCAATGTTTTATCATCTTTTATATATTAGCTTAGATGTTGCTTTCTCAGAGATAGCTTTCCTGTTCACCCACTGTAAATTTCTCATATCCAGATATCTCATTTTGTTTGCTCTAAATTTTTACCCTACTTATTTTTGTTTATTCTTACTTTAACAATACTTATCTCCCTCACTGGACTGTAACATACTTCATGGTAAAATCCATGTCTGCTTCGTGTATCCAAAACATATCTCCACAGTTAATAAATAGTAAATGAATATTAAATGAGTGTTACATGAATATTAAATGAATAAATGAATGAGATACTGAAGTTATTGTGAGGAATGTGCTCTGGGGAGAAGATCATGAGTTTGGTTCTGAATATTTGGATCATGATATGCTTACAAGGTATAGGTCATCATCAGCCCCACTATCTTCATCATTAGTCTAACCAGCCCCATCATGATTTGAGCATTTAATGTGGGCAAACCAAGAGCCCTACATACAAGTTTTTAGTTTACCTTCATAAAAATTCTATGAGGAAATAAAATTTAGAAGTTAATTGTAATTTAAATTCAGGTTTTTCTAACTCAGAATTCACTGTCCTTATCACTATGATGTATTGCTAGAGTTTCAAGACAATCTAAACTTAAAAAAATATATTAATCCTTGAAATTATGCAAAGTAGAGAAGATACATAAAATTATTAATAATGCAGAGCAAATGACTAATGTATAGGCAGCATTTATACATATCACATATTAATTTTTATTTTATTACACATATGTGTAAATATATGGATTAATGCCAATGGTTAAGAACAAAACTCAATTGGTTGTATATATAAAAAGAAATGAAAGCCTTGCTTCATCCCTTACTCCACAAATCTCACATTTCTCTTTCCTGCATAAGTAGCTTTGGTTAAAGTTCAGTGTATACAATTCTGGATATATGTAGATGATAGATGATGGATGATAGATAAGATGATAGATAGATAGATAGATAGATAGATAGATAGATAGATAGATGATAGATAGAACTCCTAGTCACCACTAGTTTTGATCTTTGAATTATGTCCTTTATCTTTATTGAATTCTATGTCACACATGAAGAGAAATACACTCCTCTTCCACAACTTGAATTTTCCCAGTTCCCTTAAGTTTTATTCTCATTATCTCTGCTTTATAATATATGTGTATGAAGAGATTAAAGAGGGAGCAATAGATTTCATACATATAATGCATGCTGTCTGAAATTTTTAAATATTTCTAGCTGTAATACAGATATATATGTATGTATACATTTGTGTATATATATATTTATTTTTGTAACCCTATTGCTTAGCAAGATATCTTTATCTAGTGATTTCCTGTAATGTTAAGTGCCTTTAGCTCACATCTCACATCTTTTACTCAAAATAGAATTTTCTTTCCATATTTTTCCTTCAAACCTCTCAAAATTTGTTCCTATATCTTTTTCAATCATCTAAAATATTAATTCCAGTTTAAAAATATTAAATTTAGGGCGCCTGGGTGGCTCAGTTGGTTAAGCGACTGCCTTCGGCTCAGGTCATGATCCTGGAGTCCCTGGATCGAGTCCCGCATCGGGCTCCCTGCTCGGCAGGGAGTCTGCTTCTCCCTCTGACCCTCCCCCCTCTCATGTGCTTGCTCTCTCTCATTCTCTCTCTCTCAAATAAATAAATAAAAAATCTTTAAAAAAAATATATTAAATTTAGATTAAGATTTTTTCAGCATTAATTTACTTAGCTCTAGATTTTGTATGTTTCTTTACTCAACAGTGTTTCTTATGTATTTTTCCTGTATTTAGAATTATTTTTTTTCATTTTGCTTAAGAATATTTATGTATAATAAGAAAAAAAAAAAGAGAATCTTTCTGTATAATGCTGTCAGAGTTCTTTACTGGAAAACTATTATGTCTGAAAATGCTATATTTTATTCCTCTAACATAAATCATACAGATGGGTAAAAGATTTCAAATTAAAAAACAAATTTTATAAATGAAGACATCACTCCACATTTTCTAACATGTAGATTCACCAGACATTATCCCTGCCTTCCTTAATTAATTACCCGGTTGGTCTCCCATGGCTAGTTTTCTCCTATTCACCATTGATTTTGATATTTGAGTTCTTTCTCTTCCTCTGTATTGAATTTTGTGTTCAATGTTCTCCACTTTCTCCCCCTTCCTTGGGTTTTATCTTCATTCTCTGCTTCATAACTTCCAGAAAGTTTTTTTTTTTTTTTTTTTTCATCATTCTGATCAGCTGGTTTCATCTCTGTTGTTTTCAGTGGCTACTTAGATTTTTTTCCCCTCTATTTCATGTATGGGTTCCATTCGATTTTGGATTGGGTGAAACTTTATTTATTCAATTAGATATCTTGGATTTAAATTCTCCATTAGACTTAAAGTATGCAGATTCCTTTATTTCCTTCAAGTACACTGGGGTCAATACACAAACTAGGCAATAGAGTTCCACAGAGCACGCATGACTCTTCTTAATTCATCTAATATGCTGTCTGTACTCTCTAATGACCAAGTAGTCTCCAGAATCTTATGGCTCATTGCACTGTTTCTCCAAAATCAAGACCTCAGTTATGTTCCAAACTTAATAATAATAAGGATATAGTAGAATTTATATCATTGAGAAAAGGTACTATCACTCAACTATTGTTGAGTGCAACCTTGCAATTTATGTCACACTAAAATAAGAGAAATGTACTCCTCTTCCACAACTCATTTTTAAAACTGGTGATTTTCCATCCATATTGTGTGTTGTCTAAGTCCCACCAATGTCTAGCTTACTCATATACCCTCCAAGATCTCAATTAAATTAGTTAAACATAACCTAAGTGATTGGATAACACAGTATTACAAATATGAAAGAAGGAAAAAAAATACTTTTTTTCCACCTCACACTCAAATGATAGGCCTGTACAGAGGTTCCAGACCATATTCTGCATTGATACAACATTATACTCTTGGAGATAGCAATGGCAAAAATGTAGATATGCAAATACACTGCAAAGAATTCACAAGTTTTTCACACAGCAGATACGAGATTGTTGAATGGCAGAGTCATAGCCTGCTACAGCCAGCAGGGATGTTTGATAACATGTTAGTGACGTATGAAGTTAACACAAAATCAGTGACTTCTGTGTGGCTAGGAGTTTTTTTAGGCTATACGCAGCCTCAATTTATTCTTTTCCGACAAAAAGGTGAAACTGACTATGAACTCATTAAACAGGGCCACTTAAACAGAGAAGGGAACCAGCATGAAGAGAAGGGAAAAAGCATAAAGGATTTAGCACACAATTGAGAATATCGAGGCAAAAAACAACCGCAGTGGACATTTTTTAGAGTGTACCTGAAGAACAGCTGATTGCCTTATGTTCTAGAATTGATTGTCCAGATTTGCTTATTATCTATTAAAAACAGCAGTAGCTAGAACTAGAGAAATGCAGAGAAACAAAAATATCTCTCAAATGCAATGAATGACATTTGGGGACTAATGAGGGTTACAGATGTGACTTGCAAACAAGACTTTTTAAAAGTTAAAAGATATTCAACATCTGTTGATAACGCTTATCTCTGTGTAGTAGGATATGTAAATGTATTTCTTACTACTTTTTATTATTGCTTTTGTGAATTTTCCAGTTTTACGAAAGTTAAGTATGAATTACTTTGCAAAACGAAAAGGGTTTTTTTGTTTGTTTGTTTCTTTTGATTTTTTTAAGAAGGAAAATCAGAAGATAACTGAGGATTGAGGGAATGAAGAACCAGAAGAGAAGCAGTTCGTGAACTTACACTTGTTTGTCTAGGTCACTGGTGATGAAAATTTGGGCATTAACATCAGAATTAAACTAAATATCATTGTTAGTTTTCTGGGTGCATATTTGTAAAGTTGACTAGTTTGCATATAATGTATTCTTTTTTAAAATAATGTATTCTTCACTGTGATTTAATTCAACTTCAACTAAAATATTCTGCAGGTTAAAAAAAAAAATCAAGTGAAGTACCTTTTGTGTATGGTTATACATAAATATCTGAACAAGAGTAGTTCCACATGACAGTTACAGTTTTGGGTATGATTTTCCCAGAGGCTATTGCTATTATTTATTTATGTTTGCATTATACTGTAGTTTATTAGGCATGCAATAGCTATTATTGCTACTGTAATGTACACACCTTAATTAAAAAATACCTTATTGTTAAAAAATGCTAACTGTTGTGGTCCCTGGGTGACTCAGTCCTTAAGCGTCTGCCTTTGGCTCAGGTCATAATCCCAGGGTCCTGGGATCGAGCCCCGCATCAGGGTCCTTGCTCAGCAGGAAGCCTGTTCTCCCTCTCCCACTCCCCCTGTTTGTGTTCCCTCTCTCGCTGTGTCTCTCTCTGCCTGGTGATGGGTATTAAAGAGGGCACGTACTGCATGGAGCACTGGGTGATATACGCAAACAATGAATCATGGAACACTACATCAAAAACTAATGACGTAATGTATGGTGATTAACATAACATAATAAAAAATTAAAAATAAATAAATAAAATCTTAAAAAAAATGCTAATCATTATCCAAGCTTTCAGTGAGTCATAGTCATTTTGCTGGTGGAGGGTCTTGCCTTGAAGTTGATGGCTGCTGGCTGATCAGGGTGGTAGTTGCTGAAAGTTGAGGTGGCTGTGGTAATTTCTTTAAATGAAAGAACAATGAAATTTGCCACATTAGTTGACTCTCCCTTTCAGGAATGATATGATTCTGTTTGATAGTATTTTACCCACAGTCAAACTTGTTTCAAAGTTGGAGTCAATCCTGCCAAATCCTGCCACTGCTTTCCCAAGTTTATGCAATATTCTAAACCTTTTGGTCTTGTTTCAACAACCTGCATAGCATCTTCACCAGGAGTAGATTCCATCTCAAGAAACCACTTTCTTTGCTCATCCATAAGAAGCAACTCTCCATCCATTAAAACTCTATCATGATATTGCCACAATTCAGTCCCATACTCAGGGTCCATTTCTAACTCTAGCTCTCTTGCTATTCATATCACATCTGCAGTTACTTCCTCGAGTGAAGTCCCAAAACCCTAAAAAAAAACATCCATGAGGGTTAGAATCAGCTTCTTCTAAATACATGTTAATGTTGATATGATGATCTCTTCCTATGAATCATGAATGATTTAAATGGTTTCTAGAATGGTAAATCCTTTCCAGAAAGTTTTTAATTTACTTTTCCCAGATTCAGCACAAGAATCGCTATCTATGGCAGCTATAGCCTTATGGAATATGTTTCTTAAACAGTAAGATTTGAAAGTCAAAATTATTCTCTAATTCATGGACTGCAGAGTGGATATTGTATTAGCAGGCATGAAAACAACATTCATCTTGGTGTTTGTCTCCATCAGAACCCTTAGGACATTAGGTGCATTCTCAATGATCAATCATATTTTGAAAGGAATCTTTTTTTCTGAGCAGTAGGTGTCAACAGTGGGCTTAAAATATTCAGTAAACCACAATAAATAGATATGTTGTCATCCAAACTTTGCTGTTCCATTTATAGAGCACAGGCAGAGTAGATGTAGCATAATTCTTAAGGGCCCTAGGATTTTCAGAGTGGTCAATGGGCACTCTGATGCTCATTGTAGCTTTACAACTTTACAATCAGCTAGTCAATGAGCAAAATGTGACTCAGAGACACAAAGTGGCTTCAACTTAAAGTCACCAGGTGCATTAGCCCTAACAAGAGAGTCAGCCCCTCTTTTGAAGTTTTGAAATCAGATGTTGACTTCTCCTCTCTAGCTGGGAAAGTCCTGGATGGCATCTTATTCCAACAGAAGGCTGCTTTATCTGCATTGAAAATATGTTGGTTAATGCAGCCACCTTCATTAGTTAGTTAGATCTTCTGGATAATTTGCTGTAGCTTCTACATCAGCACTTGCTGCTTCACTTTGCGCTTTGATGTTATGGAGATGGCTTCATTCCTTAAACCTCATGAATCAACATCTTCTGGCTTCAAACTTTTCTTCTGCAGCTTCCTTGCCTTGCTCAGCCTTCATAGAATTGAGAAGAGTTAAGGTCTTCCTCTAGATTAGGCTTTGGCTTAAGGGAATGTCATGGCTGGTTTGATCTTCTCCTCAGACCAGTAAAACTTTCTCCAAATCAGACTCCACATGAGTCTGTTTTACTTTCTTTTTTTTTTTTTTAAGATTTTTTTATTTATATATTTGACAGAGAGACACAGTGAGAGAGGGAACACAAGCAGAGGGAGTGGGAGAGGGAGAAGCAGGCTTTCCGCAAAGCAAGGAGCCTGATGCGGGGCTCGATTCCAGGACCCTGGGATCATGACCAGAGCTGAAGGCAGACGCTTAACAACTGAGCCACCCAGGCACCCCTCTGCTTTACTTTCTTATAATTCATGTGTTCACTGAAATAGTACTTTTAATTTTTCTTTTTAGAAACTTATCATTAGCTTTCACAACTTGTCTAACTGTTTAGTACAAGAGTACTAAGAGAAAGAGTACAACTTTCTCCCTATATTGGCTTTCCACATGCCTTCCTCACCAAGATTAATCATTCTAGCTTTTTTTTTCCTAGCTTTTTTTTTAAGATTTTATTTATTTATTTGACAGAGAGAGACACAGTGAGAGAGGGAACACAAGCAGGGGGAGTGGGAGAGGGAGGAGCAGACTCCCCACTGAGCAGGGAGCCCAATGTGGGGCTCAATCCCAGGACCCCGGGATCATGACCTGAGCCAAAGGCAGACGCTTAATGACTGAACCACCCAGGCGCCCCAAGCTTTTGATTTAAAGTGAGAGACATGCGACTCTTCCTTTCACTTGAACACTTAGAAGCCATTATAAGGTTTTTAACTGATTTAATTTCAATATTGTTGTGTCTTAAGGGATAGGGAGGCCTGAGGAAAGGGAAAGAGATTGGGGAAATCACCATTTGGTGGAGCAGTCAAAATACGCATTTATTAAGTTGCTGTCTTATATGGGCACAGTTTGTGGCATCCCCAAACAATGATAATAGTAACATCAAAGATCACTGATCACAGATCACCATAATGAATATAATAACAATGAAAAAGTTAGAAATGTTGTAAGAATTACCAAAATGTGACTCAGAGACACAAAGTGAGCAAATGTTGGAAAAATAGTGCTGATAAACTTCCATGGCACAAGATTGCTACAAACCCTGAATTTGTAAAAAACACAATATCTGTGAAGCACAGTTACATGAAGTACAGTAAAACAAGGTATACCTCTACATTTCCATACATTTTGTGGAGAGACCATTATAGAAGTTAGTTGGTATTTGTGTACCAGAGAGAAAGACTTGTGCCTAAGGCTCTTTCTTTTATGATTCTATGGGTTTGCAATAAGTCTTAATTTGAAATTCATGAATATAAAGTATCCTGTTATATCAAATGTATGTAGTAGATATTATACATAATATTAATAACAGCAGAAAAATGGGTTTAGTAGTAAATCAAACTAAGAATACATTCCAGAGTATTATTAGACTTTGTAGTTTTATACTTTATTTTTAGCTTTTTATATTGAAAGTTTGAAGCTAAATTATGTTAATACAGAGAGGATATAAATATACTAAAAGTCTTTGGAACAATTTCCAAACAACATTAACTCTTTCAAGCTATTTAGTTAGTTCTTACTGCAGTACACATAAATAGGAAATCTGGGGCTTGAAAAAAATGAAATCTCTAAATAAATAGAAACTTAGAATGTTGAAAAGATGGTTGAAGATGAGGTATGCAACAGGTAGAAAAAAAATGAAACCTAAGCAACTCAGTTGGAAACTAGAGATTGCACTTAGTAGGCAATTTTGGCCAAGTAACTAACACATCTCCATCATCATCTTTTTGCTCCTTGTCAGTGGAGTTTTGGCTGTGCTTGGTATCCATGCTCTTTAGCATGTACGGCTAGGAGTTGAGATTTAAAGGGGGGTGGACACAAACCTAGCCATCAGGATCCATTTTCCTTAGCAGTGGTAAATATAAACAAAGTCATATAGAGCATTTTAGCTAATAATGTAAAGAAAAATTCCTCTGGGGGATTTATGGGAAGCATTCCTTTGGTTTGAGACACACAGGAAATGTTGATCTCTTCTGGAAGCTGTTGTGTCTGAATGGGATAAACAAAATTATTTGCAGATACTCTGTGATCATGAGGGGTGTGATGGGTTGAATTGTGTCCTCCAAAAACTGTGTTAGAGACCTAATCCCCAGTAAATGTGGCCTTATTTGGACATAAGGTTTTTGCAAATATAATCAAGTTAAGATAAGATTATGTTGAATTGGGTGAGCCCTAATCCAAAATGACTAATGTCCTTAAAAGAGGAGGAGAGGCAGTGATACATAGGGAGAACTCTGTGTGATGACAGAGGCAGAGATTGGACTGATGTAGCTGCAAGCCAAGGAATGACAAGGATGGACAGCTATTACCAGAAGCTGGGAAAGACAAAGAAGCTTTCTACCCAGAGTCTCAGTGGGAGCATAGCCCTGCTGACACCTTGATGTTGTACTTCTAGCCTCTAGAACTGTGAGAGAAAAATTTGCTGTTGTTTTGAGCTACCCAGTTTGTGATAAATTGTTACAGCAGTTCTTGGAAATGGATATAAAGTGTACTAACCTTAAGGACAAAGCTGACAGCCATAATGATAGGGTGGAAAAAATAGATGGGACTTGGAGTCATTTAAAATGATATCAAGCCATCCTACTAATCAACCCTAGAACCACTCTAAATTCTTATTATGAGGGTTAATATAGCATTTAATACTTATTTGGTTTTCTATAATCTATAGCAAATACATTTTTCATATATGATGCATTGATATTAAACTTTTCCTCTGCTTTCTTCCCATCTCAATAAAATAACCATATGATATTATGGTATTAAACTTTTCATCTGCTTTCTTTCCATCTCAATAAAATAACCATAGTTACGATAATATACAAAATCAATGAGCACAGATGACTTTTTATAAAATAAGTGCAAATGCACCAAATGCTAGATCATTAGAAATATATAAATACATATAGTCCTCATTTTATCTGGTTCTGCCATATATGCATTTCAGTTGCCACAATTTAGTTAAAGAAAACCAACCCCCCAACTACACGGTTCAAATTTTAGTTACCATGCTATATTAACTAAGAGTAATTGCATAAAATACAACTTTGCTACCGGCACTTACATTTGCAAGTTACTATGTAACTAACAGATTTGCATCATGACCAGAGACCAATCACACCTTTCTTTCAAAGTCAGTGAGTGATTGGTCACTGTACAGCTGTGAGTTCATACACAGATAAGTATGTAGTTATGTTGTCTCTTTGTGTCCCCATAATTAATCCACGTGTCAGTTTATAGATATGAAAAATCAGACGATGGAATTAGTCACTAAAGATAAAAAAACATCAATGAAACAAACTGATAATACCAAAAGTGAAATTCAAATTGAATGTAAAACTGAGTTATGGAAGAAATCGCAGGTTGCGACAGTATGATGCTGGGGCAGGTGGAGAGATTCTCCATATGCAGCCTCAAGACCTTATGAAGGCGACCTTATTGATGTCAATGAGGAAAGTGGTTGGATGAAAAGTATGAATACGTCACAGAGGAAGTGACACTGGCAAAAAAACCCTCTTGGATATATTTTACATTGAAAGCACAAAGGATAAAAGGCCAGAAACTAAGACAATCTGAGGAGTATGACAATTTGTCAAGGCATAGAAAAGCCTCTCCCCCTGTAAGTTATATGATGAGAAGAAAAAGACAAAGGCATTGTTCAAAATACTTTTGATATCTTTTTACAGAGAAATAAAACACTTTAATTCTCAATGTTTCTAATGTTTTAAATCACAGTGTAAATAAATATTTATTTCACTATTTTTTCATTTCATTATATATTCATGAGCAACAGTAAAAGAGTTTTTAATATTTTGACAATTTTTTTTAAAGATCACAGGGCAATTTTAATTTCCCCATTTACTATTAAGATCACTTTGTACAGCTTCAGGTTACATGGATATTTTTACGGTCTTGTATTACCATGTAAAATGCGGACTGTTTGTACTTTCATAAGCAAAAAAAAATCCATTTTTTTTCCAAAATTTCAATTTTTTCCCAAAAATTTCATTATTTTCTATTGCTGTTTAGAATAATTTAGAATATGTCTATACTAAGAAATCTCAAAAAAACCGAGCTTGGAATATTTCTCTTGCATACAATAATTCTTCCCTAAGAACGTGAAGACATGACATTAGCAGCCGGCAACAAAAGCCTTGCTTTTACGGACGGAACATAAACCATCTTCAGAGAACGTGAAGAATGACCAAGCAGGCCACTCTATTATCGTGGTGAAACAAACCAGAGACAAGGACTCTCTTCAACCACAACAGAAGTTTTCTTATTCTTCCAACATGACCTATAATTGTTTTTTTACCAATGACAAACCTGTCCCCACTTTGACTCTCCTCCATCCCAAAACAACGTGATTCTCAACTGCCAAATTATTCCTGTTTTCTGGCAGCATTCAGTTCAGACCTAGACCCCACTTCCTTAAAGTCTTCCTTGTAGTCACTCACCATAAGCTCAAATTCTATCATAATCACCCCCAAACTACTTCCTACCAAGATGCTCTTTTCTTCCTCTGATACGTATTCAAATTCAATAAGGGGCCAATTCAATGAATCTTTCTGGGATTTTACCATGACTGTGTTCCTGGTGGCCCTTGGCTGATAGGCGTCAACAAAACCAAATTGCACTAAGGGAAAAGAGAAGCCTTTACAAATATAAAAACGGACGTAAGACTGGCTCATTTTAGAACAATTGTATACTGTAGTGATAGAGCCTAAAAAACATCATGTTATTTTAATAGTGGATTTCTCCTGCTCTGTGTGAAGAATGAACACATGTAGGGATTTGTGAATATATGTAATAAGGCAAATGGAGTGCACTGTAGAAAATTATCTTATTTTGTAAATGGAAGTAATACTGAGATACTTAATATTTTAGTCAAATGAGTATTTTTTCAGACATTTTATAACTTGACCTTAGAAAAACAGAGAATAGAAATACTGTATATGATATTATTCTTATAAATAAGAAAATGTATTTCTCACATAATGCAGAAAATGACAGGGTAAATTACTGCCTGTTTCATTTTGTATTTAGTGTGGTACATTCCTAAAAATTACTTCTATTGAATTTCTCATATTTGTCATTCATGGTTTAGGTGTTACTACTTACATCAGTAATATGTTTTCAATTAATGCTTTTGTTTTAAAAATTCAATTTTAGAAATTACAATTTTGCCAATGATACATATAATTGGTTCCAGTGGCCTACACTTAAATGTGATACATGTTTATTTCCTGAGAAAAAAAAGGAAAAATATTAGTCAGTACTTGTATTTTAGAATGAATTTAACAATAACAATATTCCTTAAACAGCAAGAATATTGTTTCAGGAAGAAGACATTCTTATCAAAGAGCACAGCAATTTTTTTTTTTTTTTTTTTAAAGATTTTATTTATTTGACAGAGAGAGACACAGCGAGAGAGGGAACACAAGCAGGGGAGTGGGAGAGGGAGAAGCAGGCTTCCCGCTGAGCAGGGAGCCCGATGTGGGACTCGATCCCAGGACCCCGGGATCATGACCTGAGCCGAAGGCAGACACTTAACGACTGAGCCACCCAGGCGCCCGAGCACAGCAATTTTTAATTAACTCAGGGGAACATTTCATAAACACCATGTAAGGAAAATTCTAAAATAATCAAGTTGTAAGATTAAAAAGATACACATTTTTAGTATCAAAACCAAAGAAAGTCCCTCCAAACATGACTTTTGTATAAAGTTAAAAGCAAAAAGTCAAAGGATAATCTTACTTTCCTGAATGTGTTTTTCTTATTAAGTATAGAAACGTGATTTTACATTGACTATTTACTAACAGATATTCAGCTAAACGTATTAGGCAGCCTTGAGCATTCCTTGTGCTATTTATCTATGATTATTCTTTAATATATGGCTTGCTCTGGTGCCATTTACGTTTTCTTTATCTGTTTGCTCATTTGTACTGTTTTGCATTTATTCAGGAAATGCAAGTGGCTGATGAAACCATAAAACATTGTTCACCGATTGCGACTAATGAATAAAAGAGTTCAGTGCAAATGTGAGCAGGGTTATTGTTTTCTACAAGACTCATAAATGTAAATACTTGAAAAGGAAATTGAAAAATGTAGCTGCTAAGTGAAGCATGTTTCTGGAGCTTTCTTTTGTAATGCCATTCTGAAGTATCTCTGTATCAATCAAGATACCAACCCTGTTGAAATCCATTAGATATCGTACTTCATGCAAAACATTATTATTTTTTTTTTTGTCAGTGGTAATAATCTTTGTTCCTTAAAGAGAATTTGGAAATGGATTTTTATGATAAAAACATTGGCCCACTTGAGAACACTACTTGATTCAAGGTATTTATTAAAGCATTTTTAACAATTCTAAAATTCATAAGAAAGTAAATGAGAAGCCAGAGAGGTCGGAAGGTGAGGAAATCAGTAAGTATACATGGGAACATTAATGGTTACACTTCCAGAAATTTAGTGCATCTGCATTCAAGAATATCGATTGTCAAAAAAATAAAAAAGAAAAAAGAACATTGATTATCAGCCCTTTGAAGTTGTCTCCCCTTGAACAAATATCCTTCTTCACAACAGGAAAAATAATACATATTTTATATAGATGTTTAGATGACTAAGTAAGATAATGCATGTGGAGTAGTTTTTGCCCAGCATTTACTCGCCAATATTTTGATATATCTGTATAAAATGTCTGAAGACTTTGACTTAATCAATATAATGGAAGTAAAATTGGTTCTAGTGTTTTCAACTGAAAATTTAATTAATTGTCTGATAATTAAATAAAAAGTATGATAATCAAATTCAATAATGAATCTACTCAAGGGCGCCTGGGTGGCTCAGTCGTTAAGCGTCTGCCTTCAGCTCAGGTCATGATCCCAGGGTCCTGGGATCGAGTCCCACATCGGGCTCCCTGTTCGGCGGGAAGCCTGCTTCTCCCTCTCCCACTCCCCCTATTTGTGTTCCTGCTCTCGCTATCTCTCTCTCTGTCAAATAAATAAATAAAATCTTAAAAAAAAAAAAGACTCAAAAAAAAAAAATAATGAATCTACTCAGATGGATTGATAATGAAGAGATGTCTTTTTGCTAATTCACAGCCTATAATAGTTTATGTGCAATTGTCGCAGGAAAGATCATCATAGGAAACTAACCTAAGACTAGAGATTCTGGTTCTGCCTCATTCTGTCCCATATCTGTGCAAAGTGGTGCTCACTTTGAATATATGTCCAGAATGTCATATTGTCCCTGCATCCACATAAAGGATCTTTGACATTGGAACCCTCCTCTCTGCTCTGATTTCAGAAAGAGTAGATTCAAAGCTTTTGCTCTAACTTCTTTTTCTCAGCTCTTAATGGTATTCACTTTAAAGAGGTAAAATTTTCATCAAAACTCCTTAGTGTCTCTGAATTTCTATTTTAGGTTCATCTGTGGATTTTTGCTCAAATTGTGTGACAATAAATGCTAGGCTGTCCCATATGAGAGAAATAATTGAAAAGCATCTTACAGTCTCTGATGATTAAATTAAAGCTTTTGATAAGGAACAAATGTGCTAGTTGGTTTAAAAGCCCCAATAAACTTGAGTTTATACATTTGAAATTAACATTTCAACAAGATTTGTTGATCTTCCGACCTTGTTTGTGCTAAATATGGGTCTGTCTTCAAGTTAATGCATAATTTTATACTCTGGGGACTTAAATTAAATGCCAAATAACTTCAAAAGCTAAAATTAATTGCAAAAATGAAAAGAAGACACACATCAAAGATTCATTTTTAAAGTTGATATCTACATAGCATTTTATACCCATTTAAAACTGTTAGCTTATCACTTATTTAGCCTCCCTTAACAATTAAAAGCTTGATATACTACAAAAGTGCACTTGTGGGTAAAAATAGTACCCACTATTAAATTCTTCTTACCCTGAATACTTTAAATTAAAAATATGCTATGAAATTTATGACACCCAATTTTTACTCCAAAAGTTTACAATTTATTTTTATGAAATATCAAATAAGTATCTAAATATTTATCATTATGATCTTTTTTAGTGTTCAGAAAAAGAAAAAAAAATATTAACTGAACCAAAGAAATGTAATGTTGTGTTGGTTGAGTTATATAAATAATTTTGTAATTTAAATATTCTTAGATATTTAAATATTTCTTTTTCATGATTACACTGTAGGGACAGATATTTTCAAGTAAAATTAATTTTTTCATTAACTTTTAGGGACAGTAACAATTTATATTTATAGAGGGAGACTATTCTCATTACTCACTTTTCTCATAAGGTATTGCTTTTATTTTCCTTTTAAACAAGAAAATTTTACTTTTATAAAAATATCCAAGAAGTTTAGTAAAGGATATGGATTTTTGCCTAAATAATGTCAAGTGTTTATACGATAGAGAATAGATGGTCATACATTTCAATTTTTATGCAGATGTTCAGTATAGTAAAAAGCAATTTTAGGTACATATTACTTGTGGGAGAGTTTATTCTTTTTTTGTAATTTGTGGCACAGTAATATAAAATTTCTGGCAAAAATCCAATGGAAAATTCAACATATGTAATTATTGTATTAGAAAACATCTATTTTTTTATAGAGGGGAAGAAATAAAAATTTCAATTCTGCACTGTAACTTTGTTGAAGCATTTTGGGATAGGTGGAATTAGGACAGATGTCAAAGTCACTTTTTAGACCTCCATTATGAACATGTATTTATTTATTCTTTATAGCTATAATAATAAGAATTTTCATTTCATTTTTCTGAACTTTTTTGTTTGTTAAGTCCTTTTCATACCTACTATATATATATATATATATTTTTTTTTTAGTAGCCTAGTGAAGTGAGTAGGGCTGGTACCAAAAATTGGCATATGTTCATTAAATATTAATTTTTATAGCCATTGTTCTAAGGAAGGAAGTGAGAAGAATTCAGAAGAATTCAAATATATCACTCATATAGTGGGTTGTGGTGGCTCATTTTTTAAATTGCTTATAGCACCTGGAATATTTGAAATCATCTTTTTTGGTTGAATTGCTTTCCACAAAACGATATGTTGAATTCCTAATCCCTAGTACCACTGAATGTGACCTTATTTGGAAATAGGAAAATCACAGGTATCATTAGTTAAGATGAGTTAATACTGAAATAGGGTGGACTCCTACTGTAATATGACTGGTATCACATGAACACACAGACACATGGGGAGGATGGCATGTAAACACGGAAAATTGGAATGAAGTATTTACAAGCCAAAGAATGGCAAAGATTGTCAGCAAATGGACCAGAAGCTAGGAAGAGGCAAAGAAGTAGTCTTCTATAAGCCTCAGAGGGAGCATGATATTGCTGACACGTTGATTTCAAACCTTTAGCCTCCAGAACTGTGATACTATATATTTCTATTGCTTTAAGGCACCCAGCAGCACTAGGAAGTTCTAATGACTCTAAAATAAATTAGGTAAACTTTGTATTTAATACTCTGCATTTTTATGTCATAGGTCTTACCACAACTTATTTTAATATTTCATTCTCTCTCCTCAAAAGAATCTAATCTTCATTGGAATAGAAACTGCTTTCGTTCTTCATAACTTGTAAATAGAGGACCCCAAATATATATTTAGTGAATACTCGAAAAGTTGTATAATATTCAAATTTCATCACTGGATAGTGTACATGATATCACTTCTCAAAACTATTAAGTAATAATTTCTAAACAGTAGTTCAGAAAGAAAAAGAAGAAGCAATGGAAATAAGGGAAGCTGAAGGCTTCACTTTGGAGAACTACCAGCAGTTACTTAGCTGTACCAACATTGCTACCTATCGGTGACCAAAGCAAGAGGCCTATTTGGAAAGATCAAGGCCAGTTGGATAAATTGATTACCTCCATTATGGATATATACTAATCTATGGGACAGTATTATGGGGTATGGATTTCTAAAAGGTATGTGCACTGTGTGTATATAAATGAGAATGTATCTATAGAAAATATGTGTAGAGCTTTAAATGTTTATTGTAACATAATCCATGAGCTCATGGTTTTGCTTTCTAATTCATGTAAATGAAAAAAGAAAATCACTCAAATAGAAAAGTTAGAATTTTTGGCCAAAGTCTAAATAATATGGAATAACTCAACCAAACTTCCTTAGCACAAAAAGCATTGCTAAAGGACTGGACCTAGGGTTTGTTTGTTTATTGTTTTTTAACCATAGTTCATTTTTTTGCCACTTGCATTTGTTTACATTGTCTCCAATGTAGGAAGTTGGTCACAACTAGTTTAATAAGAAAATACGTAAAATCAGCTAATAGAATATAAGATAAACATAAAAAGAATGAAACATCGATAAAATCCAGCAAAGTGGTATTAGCCAAAAAATAAAACTGAGTTCCCCTTCTGGTTAGAAGGTAGAAGGATAATGAAAGATTGTCACTCCTACTAAAGTAATAGATAATTACAGGACAAACAACAACAATAAAACAATTTCTTCAAAGAAAAGTGTTTGACATAATGATATCTGAAAGAACTAAATTTTAGAGTCACGCAAGCACTTTTTAGTGACAGAGGTCACTTTTATCCCTAGGGCCAATCGCTGAGGTAGCACACATACTAGGCCTAAGAAGAAGCCCACCAGAGGACAGTTTTTGCTCAGGTGAGGAAAAATCCAGGCAAACGTTTGACAAAGCTGGGTTGGTGTTTCAGATTTAAGTTTGGAGGAATCTCAAAAGCAAAAATAATCTCTTTGTGAAGTAATTCTCTTTAGAGGAATTTTTTCCAGTAATCAGAGGGTATGGGTCAGACTAGAGGTGAATAGCAACAACACTGCAAAAATATCTCTCACCTCACTGTTCTGTTCCAACAAAAGCCCAGAAAGTTGTCACTTCTGTCCTTATCATAAGAAAGGAGGCAGAAAAAACTGTAATTGAATGACTCTTTTTAGATCCTTCAGACAGTTGAGGTCACAGGGCAAACTATCACAAGGCAATCTGGAGAGTCATAATCAAGATCAGTTTGTTATAAACTAGTAGAAACACAAGTATTCCTACTGGATGAATTGCTGGAGGCTGAGTGTGGATTACCTGGAGAGGGAAAACTCCTATCAGTCCTGTGTTAGGAGGAACTCCAAGTTTTTGTGAGTTTTACCACTAGGGACCCCACCAGCTACTCACAATAAAGATCAGAAAAAAATCCCTCAAGTTTCTGGTCATGGGGTGAGTGTGGGGGTGGGATGTGGCAACTGTTTTGACATACACTTAGATAATCAGATTATTCTACATGACAAAGGCCTACTTTCCCAGGGAAACTACTAGCTCTTTCCCTGGGGGAAGAACCATTTGCACACTCCTGTTTCCTCTTGCCTTCTTGTCTTACCTAAGGTTGGAAATAGTGATGCTAAGAATTGCTTTTGATTGTTATAGCCCAGGGACTCAGACCCACTAAAAGACTGATACTTAATCATAAGTATATAGAATGCTTACCTTCTATTAAACCTTAGACCACATCTATTAAAGTAGGAGTTGCTGTTGAAGTACAATAGACAGGAGGAGACAGAGTAGGAGAAAGGAAAAAAAAAAAAAAAAAAAGGAGGCAACAAGTACATACAGAAGCTAAAGTCTCTGGATTCTGTGAATACAGAAAACATTAAACATAACCCAGCTTCTAGTCGCATTGTCACATTTACCTAACTAAAGCCTTATTTTCCTCATTCCTTTACCTAAATCTCATGTCTATGTTTTTTGCCTTCTTACTTTCTCTGAAATACAACTGGAGTTAATTATATATAAAATGTGAAATACATGAAAAAATAACAGAAAATCTAGGGGGTAATATTCAGTTCACTCAAAAGAAGGGAGGAAAGAAAAAAACAAAAGAACAAAAATACAAGGAAAAAGAAAAATAGCAATATGGTAGACATAAATCCAACTTTTTCAATAACTATATTAAATAAAGGAGATTAGGCTATCAGTTAAAAGGCTGAAGACAGGTACCTGAGTGACTCAGTTGGTTAAGCATCCAACTCTGGATTTCAGCTCAGGTCTTGATCTCAGGGTCATGAGTTCAAGCCCTGCATTGAGCTCTGTGTGTGGAGCCTACTTAAAAAAAAAAAAAAAAAAAAAAAAGGCAGGAGAGGTCAGACTGATGCAAATGCAACATCCAGCTATACTCTGTGTATAAGATTCATACTTGAAAGTAAAGTAAAAGAAAAGAAAAAAATTATTCTGTGATTAGTAAGCACAAGAAAGCTGGTGTGACTCTATTAACATTAAAAAAAAGTAGACCTCAATATAAAGAGCATCCCAGAGACATAGAAAAACATTTCATAATGAAAAGTGAAACTTCTCAGAAAGACAGGACAATCAGAAGAACATATTACTTAATAACAGACCTTCAAAATATAGGCAGCAAGCAGGAATCAGAACTAAAAGTTAAAACAGACCAGTCACATATACTTATGGATTTTATATAACGTTCTTAATGGTCATCCATGTTGTTGTATGGTAACTAATGATGATCTTAGGACATAAAAGTCATTATTAATAAGAGAAAAAATGATGAATTGTACTAAATGAAATTGAAAACTTCTCAACAAAAGACACTGATAAGAAAATGAAAAGGCAAGGCACAGAGTGGGAAGGAGTACACTTGTTACTTGTATCTTACAAGACTTAGGCACTATATAGGTATATAGCTTTAGATATAGATGCTCCTATAAAGGAATAATAAAAATACAAATGATGTGAAAAATAATTGAGTAGCCACTTCAGAAAAGCATACTTGCAAATATCCAATAAGGAAATAAAAAAATGTTCAAAATCAGCAGTTATGGGGAGATGTCAGTCTCTTATGGAGCAGCTAAAATAAAAAACTGAAAATAGCAAATGTTGACAAGGTTGCAGAACGACTGGAGTTCTTCTACACTGTAGCTGAAAGTGTAAGATGGAAAACCACTTTGGTAAACTGCCTAACATTTACCTATAAAGTTAAATACAATTATTCTATAATTTAGCAATTCTACTCCTAGATATCTCTTCAAGTAAAGAAAACATATATACCCCCAACATATTTGTACAATAATAATATTTAAAGTTGATCTATTCAGAGTAAACAAAGACCAGAAACAACCCAAATGCCTATCGATAGGTTAATGGATATTCAAAGTGTGCTTTAGTCAAACAATGGAATAGTCATCCGTGTTGCTGTGTATGTCTAAAAAACAGAGGTAATAATCAAGAAGGAAAAAACTGATGATGCAAATAAATGGATAAATTTCAAATAATTAACTTGAGCACATGGAATGACACACATAATATATATATGAATATATAAATTCAGAATATTATACATGATATAGAATATGACTATATTATGTATATATGTATGACTTTTTAGAATGGGCAAAATGAAGATAATAGTGATTTAATTCAGATTGGAGGTTGCCTGTAGTTCGGTGATTGATGATATGGCTGCATGAGAACTTCCTGGGATGATAAAAATATTCCCTGTTTTGTTTTGGTTGGTAGTTAAATGGGTATATATTTGTTGAAAATCTTTGAGTGGTAGACTTAAAACAGTCATTTTATTGCATGCCAACTATTCCTTAATAAAGTTTATTTAGAATATAAGATAAAAATTTAGTATTTTGACATTAAATTTGTTAACATAAAACTTTTTACTTAAAAGTTTATTAAAATGTTCCTCTTCTTTATTTTCTTAATGCCAGAGTTCTTCTTAGAGTATATCCTTTAATCAGAGCATCACTTTACATTATATTTTTTCTTTCTGCCATTTCCATGTTGTATACATCTTTATAAAATGCAAGGTATCTCCAGAGGATTTATAATCCAGTGCTGCGCTTTCAAGTGGGGCTACAAACTGAGCCACTAAAACAGATGGTTGTCTGGCTTATTCTTACTGATGTTCAGGGAAGGACATTATATAAATTCCCTTGGTAATGCACTTTTGTGTTTAAACAACCTTAATGTCAATAAGTTGTTTCTTACATCTAACCTGAATCTCTCTTTCTCAAACATAAGTTTCACATGCTTTTGTTTTATCCTCAGTGGAGCAAGAGAACAGATGGCCAGTATCGTCCTTTGAAAAACTATTCATGCACTTAAAGACAGTTTCTAACAAGATCCCTTATTTAATCTTAAATTTAATTATTGCAATTCACATAATGGAAAAGATGGATCTTCTCTCTGGTTCATCTAGTTTAACACCCAAAGCTTATAGCATGGAATTTTATCTTGTAAGGTGTTCAATTAATATAAACTTTTTATGTTGGTAAATACAATAAAAATATTTGATAACTTATGCTTTTCTTGTCAACTTATAGTACATATCCCTATATTAATACCTAAGAGAAACTCAGTAATGAAAGAAGTCTATTTAAATTTGCTTATTTGAATATTTTTAAAAGTTCTCTTCTACCACCTTCTATTTTACTGCAAATCACTAATTAATACTCAGAGAAAACTATATCATGGCATTCTACTTTTTTTTTTCTCATTACACTCTCTTAAAAATTAAGAAAGCTATAGTATCTCAAAGCAGTGACAATCACATAGCTATTTAAATATAAAATTTGTATATATCTGAGATGGCCTGCCTTATAGATACATCTATAGAATAGCCATCTTAAGAATAACCAGAAAAGCTCAATAAATATGTAAAAATGATATGTTTCAAATCGTCAGAAAACTTATGTGATACAGAAAACAATCTGGAGCACAGTAAAAAATAACAAGGCATGGGACGCCTGGGTGGCTCAGTCGGTTAAGCATCTGCCTTCGGCTCAGGTCATGATCCCAGGGTCCTGGGATTAAGTCCCACAGCAGGCTCCTTGCTCAGCAGGGAGCCTGCTTTTCTTTCTTTCTTTTTTTTTTTTTTTTAAAGATTTTATTTATTTATTTGAGAGAGAGAGAATGAGAGAGAGCACATGAGAGAGGGGAGGGTCTGAGGGAGAAGCAGACTCCCTGCCGAGCAGGGAGCCCGATGCGGGACTCGATCCAGGGACTCCAGGATCATGACCTGAGCCGAAGGCAGTCGCTTAACCAACTGAGCCACCCAGGCGCCCAAGGGAGCCTGCTTTTCTCTCTGCATGCCGCACCCCCTGCTTGTGCCCTCTCTCTCTCTGACAAATAAATAAATAAAATCTTAAAAAAAAAAATAACAAAGAATAAGGGAAAACAATCCTTTTCCAAACAATAGACAAAATAGACAATACAAAGATACAGAGATAAAGCTAATGGAATTATCAGATTATGACTTCTAAATAAATACAGTTAAATATTTCAGTAATTAAGTGACTAGATAAAAATTTTTGGGTAAATAACTGGAAACTGTTAAAATGAATCCAATACAAATTATAAAATTAAAAAGAAAATCTGAAATTAATAACTTAATCTCTGGATTTAATAGCAGATTAAACTCAGCTCCAGAGAGAGAATTAGCAAAATTACATATAAAAAGATATCTACACTGGTGTTTGGAAAGACAAAGTGATGGGGAATATAGAAAAACTAAGAAATAAAAATATTTTAAAAGTATAATATTCATGCAATTAGATTCCCCAAAGATGAGGATAGGGAGAACGTAGGCACAAGTAAATTGGAAGAGATAACAAATAAGAAATTTTAAATCGATGAAAGGCATTAAGTTATTATTTCAAGAAGCACTATATAATTTAGCAGCATTAAATTATACACACGTAAAAACACACATGCATATAATAACAAGTCATAACATAGTAACCTTCTAAAACCCAAGAAAAGAAATGTAAATCTTAAAAGCAGCCAGAAGAAAAATAGACACTTTATATTTAAAGGAATAAAAATAAGAATTAAAGCTAATTTCTCAGTGTAAAAATGGGAGCCAGCAAAAAATGGGATATTATATTGGAAGTGCCCTAAGGAATAACTGCTAATCTAGAACCAACATCAAGTAAAATTGTATGTCAATAATGAAGACATTTCCAGACAAAGTAAAACAGTAAGAATTTATTTGACAGAATTAAAGGCTCTTCTCCAGACAGAAAAATTATTCCATTTAGAAAGTTTATGATGCAGGAGGAAATGATGAGTAAATATAAAGTGAGGACAATGGTAAATATCATGGCATATCTGATTACTGACTGTATGCAAAAATGATATTTTGGGAGTCTAAGTTATATATAAAATGAATACATAAAACATATATTGGGAAAGAATAAATAAATGTTAAGTTCTAATTAACTCATGCATTGCCCAGGAAGGGAAGAAGTGCCATTTCATATCATATTTTAATAAATGAGGAAAGCCTAGGGTAAACACTTACATAATAGTAAAATGACGTATAATTAATAAGTTAATAGTGAGGAATATAAAATGATTTTTAAAAATAATGAGTCTAAATCTAGTGCAATTCTATTCAACATTCTCATAGGGTGTTTTCTGGAGATAGGCAAATTAATTTCATATTTGCAAGGGAACCAGAGGGTGAAGCCTATCTAAGCTTAGCTAAGATAATACTGAAGAGGTAGAGCAAATACAAAGAGTTACTTAATGTATAAAGTTTTCCAAGGCAACAACTCGCTACAAAAATTATTACGTTTTAAAATTTTAGTGGAGGGCGCCTGGGTGGCTCAGTTGGTTAAGCGACTGCCTTCGGCTCAGGTCATGATCCTGGAGTCCCGGGATCGAGTTCCGCATCGGGCTCCCTGCTCGGCAGGGAGTCTGCTTCTCCCTCTGACCCTCCTCCCTCTCATGCTCTCTGTCTCTCATTCTCTCTCTCTCAAATAAATAAATAAAATCTTTAAAAAAAAATAAAAAAATAAAAAAATAAAATTTTAGTGGAATTTATGAATAATATCATTCTTATTTATTTCATTACTATAAATATTGGACTTACTTTCATTTGTATGTTGATACATTTTTAGGTGAAAACTTATTGAACATTAAAATCAAACTGATATAAGCAATGAAGAGATTGTTTGGGATCACGTAACCCTAAGTCCAGAAGTTCAACAGGCTTCAGACTTGGCTAACCCATGGCTGAACTATGTAATCAGACACAGGTTTTTTCCATCTCTGTATTCTGCCATGGCTGGTGTCGCCTTTATCACACCTGGCAATGATATTTTAACATTTTCCAATTATACTATTTGTCTTTTTTTTTTTAAGTTTTTTTTTTTTTTTATTTATTTGACAGAGAGAGAGAAAGCAAGAGCAGGAACACAAGCAGGGGGAGTGGGAGAGGGAGGAGCAGGCCTCCCGTTGAACAAGGAGCCCAATGCGGGGCTCGATCCCAGGACCCTGGGATCACGACCAGAGCCAAAGGCAGACGCTTAACGACTGAGAGACCCAGGTTCTCTCCTCTTCATTTTTATTGTCAATTATATCAGGCAGGGTTCTAACAGAAAACTGATGGTATACTCAAATGAGATAACTGAGGAGTTTAAGAAAAGACCACTTGACAAAAATGTGGACTGTTGAGACAAATCAACAAGAAGTGTTGAAGCACCCTGGGGCTAACAACATCAGGGAGTTGGTGATACTAGCAGATCTGATAGAGAAAGTGATTTCTAGAACATGCATGAAAAGAGGAAGTATAGGAGATGACTGCCTTACAGATGATGTGCCTTTTGTAGAGGGATGTGCTTTACACCAGGTGCTCAAGCAGGCAGGTAGACAGAAATGTAAATACTTTACCCTCCTCTTCTCATTACTTTCTCAGCTTCTGCTGATTGATGGATCCCATCTGCCAAACCCAAATGTGAAGCTAGAAGTAAGGGATCACCTTGATGCAATCTACAGAATTTAGTGTTCTGGGATATGGAAAACGGTAGCGGAAGATGGAAAATGAGTGGAAAGAAGCAAATGGTGAATATCCTGCTATCCCTCATATTTGCTTTTTTAAATTTGTTTTGTTGATTTTCTGTTTTTAAATAAAAAATTAAATTGAGTATAATGTTTCTTTGTGTAATATGTTTCAAATGTCTTTTCTCATGCTACATTTGCATGTCCTTTTGAATGCAGGTAAAATTACGAACTGTGAAACTTTAAACTTTATGGATGCAGGAAATTTTGCATCAACTGCTACATTCTTAGCATCTGGAAGAATTTCTGGGTCATAGTAATTGCTTAATATTTATTGAAAGAATGAAAAAATGAATACTTTAGGTTTTCTGCTGTTTGTGTATTATTCTCTTTCTTTTTTCTTCCTTCCTTTCTTTTTATTTATTTATTTACTTATTTATTTATTTTTAGAGAGAGAGAGAGAGGGGGGCAGGGGCAGAGGGAGAGGGAGAGAGAGCATCTTAAGCAGGCTCCACGCCCAGCACAGAGCCTGATGCAGGCTCAATCTCACAACCCTGAGATGACCTGAGCTGAAATCAGGAGTCAGACACTTAACTGACAGAGCCACCCCGGCACCCCTGTTTATGTATTATTTTTCATCTTTTCTTATAGTGAGAAATAATAAGAATATCACTGAGTTATTCTATATTTTTATCTAATAACTTAAAATTTTCTTTTTCTTTTTTATATGTTAATCCACCTGGACTTTTATACTGTATGATGTGAAGTAAGGATTCAATTGTGTATATATGTATTTATATGTGATATATATGTGTACGTCAATATATGTCTATATATATATTTATATGTGATAGATATTCAATGTCCACACTCAACATACTGATATGTAATATGTCTTATATCACACATCATGTGACATATGGCAAATAACCACGTGTGTTTATTTCTCTATATCTGACCTAGTATCTGTCCCATTGATTCATAATTTGTACTTTTGTCAAAATTATATTCAGTTCTATAGTAATTCTCTCTCCTTGGTTAGATATGTTGTATTTTTGACAATTACCTCAGTCTTCCGTATGAACTTTGGAATCATTTTTTCAAGTTCTATAAAAAGCGTGGGGGTATAGCTCAGTGGTAGAGCATTTGACTGCAAGTTCTATAAAAATATCTCACTGATATGTTGATGAGATTGACACTAGATTTATAGATTAACTACAAGAAAAAGGACATCTCTATAATTTTGAATATTCCTAACTAATAGACATGCTCTTTGTCCTATAATAATAGTCTGTAATTTTCAATATTAAGGTCTTGTACAACTTGAGTTTATTCTTTAGTACTTACAAAATTTTTTAACAGCCATCACACTTAATATTGGAATTCACAAGCATCCCAAGTAACCTTGGGAACAATACAAATATGTGCATTGTTATTTTTACTCTTCAATATTGTACTGGATGTCCTAGTCACTGAATAAGGCATATGCCAGATATTAAATTACATATAAATTTTGAAAGGACATTAAAAAATTACGGTTGTGGGCGCCTGGGTGGCTCAGTTAGTTAAGCGACTGCCTTCGGCTCAGGTCATGATCCTGGAGTCCGGGGATCGAGTCCCACATCGGGCTCCCTGCTCGGCAGGGAGTCTGCTTCTCCCTCTGACCCTCTCATGCTCTCTCTGTCTCATTCTCTCTCTCAAATAAATAAATAAAATCTTTAAAAAAAAAATACGGTTGTTTCTAGAAAATATAGTTATTTATATGGAAACTTCAACATAATCTATGAATAACTAGAAATAATAAAACAATTTAATAAGATTGTTGTATAAAAATATTAAAAGTGCTCCCATTTAGCAGAGAAAACCAAGTAAAAAAAAGAATAAGGTACAAAAAACCTACTCACAACAGTCTCTTTTATTTATCTTCTAAAATACGATATAATGTGTTTAACAATGGGTAGAATTTTATTGATTTTCTCCTGGGTTAAGAATTTTTGTTCTACAGGGTCACCTGAGTGGCTCAGTCGTTAAGCATCTGCTTTTGGCTCAGGTCATGATCCCAGGGTCCTGGGATCGAGCTCCACAACGGGCTCCCTGCTCTGCGAGAAGCCTGCTTCTCCCTCTTCTGCTCCTCCTGCTTGTGTTCCCTCTCTATGTCTCTCTCTGTCAAATAAATAAATAAAATCTTAAAAAAAAGAAAAAGAATTTTTGTTCTACATATAAAATATCTGATACTTATTTCTATTTCAATATTTTATTTTTTTCCTCAGAATTTCTTTTGTTTTTATGTTGTCACCAACTCCTACCTAAGGCTTATTACCTTTACTCTCATTATTTTATGTTGTTGTCATTTCTGCCTGTATTTTTGGAGATAATTTTCATTTTTCCACCCTTATATTAATTCCACTTTCCACCGTCAAGATTCTGTTTTTTTTATTTCCAATGTAGGTTTTATTTCTGTTATTAGTTGTTTTCTTTTTTGGGGGGAGGGAGTCTTTACAATTATTTTTATTTCACTCTTTGTTCCATTGCTTAAATACTATTTGATCACTTCAAATGTGTTCAGTAGCAAATAGACTTTATTCCCTTAAATATTCCCTTTTTGGATTTTGACTTGTGCTTTTAATCTCAATTTTCCTATTCATATCTTCTATTCTTTTTTGCAGAGAATAATGCCAAACAATTAAAGATTTTTTAATTTATTTTTATTTATTTGTCAGACAATTATAAGGCATATTATTTTCTGTAGTACTTAAACCTACTTCATAGACCTCTTTTTTTCTCACTCTCAGGAAAAATTCTTTCTTTTTTTTCTGCTTTTTTTTTTCTCTAACACCATTTATGTGTGAATGTTTACTTTCTCCTTTACCACAGAACAGGAGCTTTTAACTTTGAGATATTGTGTATCATCATAGGATAGGATATCTATGTTGCCATGGACCCATTTATTATCCACATTTGTGCTGGTGGAATAATCTTTTCAGATGTTCACATAAAAGCAGTCTGATATGTATAGCTTTTTTTTTCCCAACATCTGGCAAATATAAAGTTTATGTAGATTTGCCAATGTGAGACAAAATTTAATCCCAGCTCCTCTGCCTAATAAAAAAGTACTTCATATATAGAACATATAAGATGTGCCTGCTTTAAATCACCTTGGCTTGCTTAAACATTTTTAACTTTTGAAAATCACAATATGCCCACTTTGCAATGTAACCTTTGATGTTTCCTCATCAAATCTTACTGGTTTACACTAGGAATTTAGTCATTACAACTTATAAGTCCTGTAGACAAATTGTTTTCAGCGTTTATAGTTTTTTTTTAAATTTTATTTTATTATGTTATGTTAATGACCATACATTAAATCATTAGTTTTTGATGTAGTGTTCCATGATTCATTGTTTGCATATAACACCCAGTGCTCCATGCAGTATGTGCCCTCCTTAATACCCATCACCAGGCTAACCTATACCTCCACCCCCTCCTCCCCTCAAGAACCCTCAGTTTGTTTCTCAGAGTTTATAGTTAACAGTTCATTGTCTTTCTATTCATCCTTGTGCAGGGGTCATGTTACTCTTCTCTGTATCATTCCAATTTTAGTATATGTGTTGCGGAAGCGAGCACAAGAGTTCACTGTCTTTTCGATCAAGGTGGCAGATAGAGTCCAAGGCTGGGGTTTAAGGGAATGAGGAAAAAGGGATAATCATTTCACCTAATTCCTTTTTGGGTAACTTTTCTTAGTTTTCATTGCCATAGCAAGAGATATTTTCAATTACTTATTTTTCAGTCCAATTCTTTTCAATATATAATATAGTTAGTGAAAATACCTCCCAGATACTGGGAGTCATTTACCAGATCTTTTCAAAGACACCATAAGAAAATTTTGTATTTTTCTTTGAATTATAATTCCTTTATTGGAATGTTGAAAAAGGCTGTATCAGGCTGCTACTTATATGCCATGCTAAATGTTCAATCCTGCAGACTGATTGTATATTGAAATGTTAACACCATTTAGAGTAAAATCTTAAGCATAGGAGATATTCTCTGAATGGATATTTAGAATCTCTCTCCTTTTGAATTCTCTCATGTTTGATTTTCAGATCAGGCACTAGTAATCAACAGTTGTAGTGAATACGCAATCTGAGACTCACATTGCATAGAGAGTGATAGAAATAGATAAAGACTGTCAGACAAAAAGAAAAAGTGACAAAGATGAATTCTAAGGATAATTTACTTGGATATATAAACTATTCATTCTAAAATAATAAGAGTAGATAGAGGGAACAAAGCTATCTTGCTCTACCTGTCTCCATGTGCAAATCATTCTAACCATATTCCAGTGCAAGACTCTAACAATGGTCAGAAGTTAAAATAGTTCAAATCTACTTAAAATACAAAAACAAAAAAACTTTCTTAATTAGTACATTTTTCCCTAGGAAGTGTGGATTTTTTTTTCTGCTTAACAAAGCCTTAGCAACATATATCACAGATAATTTGAAAATGGATTTGTATGACATACCAGCCAGCAACAATGTAGGTGTTTGTCTTCTGTCTTGAACCTATAGAGAGAAATTTCTTGCTAGAAGGAAAAATATGATTTTTTTTTGTTCTTACTATTAAAAAAAAAAAAACACAGGAATTGAACTGCATGAGTTTTTGACAAATGAAATATATGTAATAAAAAAAAAAAAGTCCTGAACTTTATTTCAATAGTAAGGTTGTTGATGTAATTATCAATTGTATATTGCTGAAAAAATATGTTTATACAAATGCAATTTTTTCTTTGTGTCCACTACATCCTATCAGAAAGATGAATAAGAGATCACTTCTTATTGGTTTGTTTTGACTTTCATAAATTTACTTTTAGAACTGGATATGATGCCAGTATTTGTTTCTTTTTTAAATTTTTTTTTTTTTTTTTAAGATTTTATTTATTTGCGAGAGAGAGAATGAGAGACAGAGAGCATGAGAGGGAGGAGGGTCAGAGGGAGAAGCAGACTCCCTGCTGAGCAGGGAGCCTGATGTGGGACTCGATCCCGGGACTCCAGGATCATGACCTGAGCCGAAGGCAGTCGCTTAACCAACTGAGCCACCCAGGCGCCCCTGTTTCTTTTTTAAATAAACTCACTTTTTAAAACACAATTCTTCATTATGGATATTAAAGGAAGGCATCTACTAGCTTTATGATTATTACTTTGTCTATGAAGTTACTTGTAGCTTTAAGTGGTCAGTAGCATTATTGGTTCAACCCAAGTTTGTACCTGTGTAAGTCTTAGAGGCTTCCACAGATCCATCCAGGTGCTTATGAAGGACCAAACCAAACAAGACCATTGAAGATTTTCAATGATGAGCCATACCAAAGGGAGAAAGTGTGGGGTTCTTGACTCTTTTTTTATGAAGTATACAAGAAACTAACAAATAACTTTTTTCTTTTTTTTTCTTTTTGGTTATTGAAGATAGACATATACACCTTAAAAATGTATATTTCTATGGTGAAAGAACTCTTGATTCAGATTTAGATAGAATTAGTTATATTATTATTTACATAAGTATATACGTATATATATCCACACACATATATATCATGAGGTTCTTAGAGACTTTATGTAACTATCAACTCTTTTTATTCAGATTTTCAAATCGTATTTCTTTTTATTTTAGAAACATTTCCATATATTAAATCATAGTTGGTTAAGTTAAAATTATATAAAATGAGTAAACATTCATTTGATGAACTAGATTAACATTCTTATTTAACAAGTAAATAATGATTGCTTCCTAATATAATGCCATTGATTGCTATTCTTCAGTTAATAATGATAGTAACAATGGATAATCACAGTCATCAAACCAGGTTCCATATATAAATACTGTCTTAGTGTTTATAATCCCTTTTAGGATTCTGTTCATCTCATCTTAGCCTATTTCAAAACATTCATAAACCCCAATTATACCCTAATTAACAATTTGAGGACAAAATACACAGAAACAAAATTAATAAGTAACTATTCAATATTTTTCCTTTGCAGGGCACCTAAGTGGCTCAGTCAGTTAAGACTCCGACTCTTGGTTCGGTTCAGGTCATGATCTCAAGGTCTTAATATCGAGCCCTGCATCATGCTCCCCACTGGGCATGGAGCCTACTTGAGATTCTCTCTCTCACCCTCTCCCTCTGTGCCCCCACCTTGCATGCACACTCTCGCTCTCTCTCAAAAAAAAAAAAAAAAAAACTTTAAAATTTTTCTTTTGCTTATCGGCATTCTTATTTATCACTACATCTTTTTTATGTTTTAGAAGTATAAAAAGTCTATTTGAGGGGCGCCTGGGTGGCTCAGTTGGTTAAGCGACTGCCTTCGGCTCAGGTCATGATCCTGGAGTCCCGGGATCGAGTCCCACATCGGGCTCCCTGCTCGGCAGGGAGTCTGCTTCTCCCTCTGACTCTCCCCACTCTCATGTGCTCTCTCTCATTCTCTCTCTCTTAAATAAATAAATAAAATCTTTAAAAAAAAAAAGCCTATTTGAGATCATTTAGAAAATTGAACAAGGTTTTAATATACCCATTAAATTCTTCAACATGATTTTACCAAGTTATGATATTCTAAAATTTAGACAACTTTTATTCCCTATTCCTATGGATTAACTAAATTGTTACTTTGTATAAAATGACTGGATTGTTTTATGGGGAATATTTTTACATTTGGGAGAAGTTTTATTAAACTACCAATAAAAGTATTACTCATTAAAATTTTATAAGACAAAAGATTAATCAGCTTTGTATTCAAGTCATAAATTTCAAATAATTGTCATCAGTAAACAGTTATGATAAACTTGTTGCCAGATGTTTTTTATCTAAGGTTAATTTTTTTCCAATATATAACTGCCCTCTCTTCAAGTGCCTTAGCAAAAAGCATCTCTGTTTTCATTTTGTTTTTACTCTAAAAAACACAATGTTTATTTTATTTTATTTTATTTTTTTAAGATTTTATTTACTTATTTGACAGAGAGAGACACAGCAAGAGGGGGAACACAAGCAGGGGGAGTGGGAGAGGGAGAAGCAGGCTTCCCGCGGAGCACGGAGCCCGATGTGGGGCTCCATCCCAGGACCCTGGGATCAAGACCTGAGCCAAAGGCAGACACTTAAAGACTGCGTCACCCAAGCACCCCAACACAATGTTTATTTTTGATATTTAAAAAAAATACGACATAATTTTGGAATGTATTTTAAAAGAAAGAAAATGATACAGATTTTAACAATATACTTATCTCCTTTCTTGTATTAATACCAGGGATTTGGGTCACTTTATCTTTTAGCTATCATGAGTTTAAAAAAAAAAAAAAAAGAGTGATGTCTCTTTGAGATGATGACTACTTTTTCTTTTTCTTTATTGCTCTATTATTATATTTTTTTGCCCCTACTTAGGGGGAAAATAGTTTAGACGTTAAGGTCAAATTGTGAGATAAAGTAACATTGGACTTTAAAACAAAACCATTTGGTATTCCATGTTGAATTCAAATACTTTTAAAGATAATTTCAATAACAGCTCAGTTTCTTGTTAAGCCTTTTTTGCACTCTCTTGCTGATTCCAGCATAGACCTTTGTTTGTTTTTCTGTGTATGCTTGTATGTTATGACCTCATATAATATCTTGATAAAATCACTTTGCATTCTTAAACAAAATTTTAGTAGGTTGTATGTATATAGTAGCTATGTTGAGAAGAAGAGAAAGTCAGTAGTATTACTTGATACATATGTGCAACTGAATAGACAAATGCAGTGCAATCTTAGGGAGAAAGAGAGTTAAGGAAGGAAAGGAGGGAGGAAGAAGTAGGGGGGAGGAGATTAAGAGAGAGAAATAGTTGTTCATAGTATATAAAATCAAAAGAGGTTGAACTGATCCTGAACATCTTGAATTGTGAAAAACAATGGTGGTAAAACATAAAGCAATATTTAATATTGTCAATGTAACTGCATTATAGAGAAAACATATTCAATATTTTCTGCCTAACTTTGAGGGAAAAACAGAATCCTTTTATATATTCCTATGAACATGTAACATTTTGCCTTTTGAAACTCTTGGTGCCTGTGTTCAACAGAGAATTTAGATAGCAGGAGCCAATTTTATTTCTGAAAGTTGAAACTAGAATACATTTATTTTAAAAGATGTGGTTTGATAATATTAAGGTATTTTCTTATTAATTATTGCATTTTCTCTAGTGATTATGAAATAGAAATTTTTCACTGTAATATATTTTATTGACTTAGCCTGATCAAACAACACAATTCAAATATTTATATTGCTGTAATATATTTGTTTTATAATACCTGCAAATGAAATTAAATGTTTGGGCCAGAAAAAATAATGCTCAGTTTTTAAGAATTCCTAACTTTTCTTATTAAGTAGTATGAAATCATGAGTTCTCAATGAAATTTTACCCAGAAAGATACTGTTTATTCTTCAGAAAATCAGCAAAAATTATTTATCAGAGTGTACCATTTTGGGTCAAAAATTTAAAAAGGAATGCATGTGATTATTAAAATAAAATTAAAAAATCAAACAACTCATGTTCCTCTAAAATATTATGTAGGGAGATTGTATTTTATGATTCTAATTTTTAAAGTGTAAAATGGTATATACTATTTTGTATGTTTGATAAAATTTACAGGAAAAGTAACAAAATAAGGATGATAATTATGAAAATTATAGAAATAGTAATAATATTAATTTTGGGGCACATATGTGGCTCACTCAGTTAAGCATCTGATTCTTGTTTTTGGCTCAGGTCATGATCTCAGCGTCCTGGGATCAAGTCCCGTGTGGGCTCCCTGCTCAGTGGGTAGTCTGCTTAAGGATTCTCTCTTTTCCTCTCCCTCTGCCCCTCACCCCGCTTGCACACACACTCTCTCTCTCAAATGAATAAATAACTTTTTAAAGTAATAGTAATAATAATAATATTGATGATGTTGCTGATGATAAAATATTTGTTCAGTTCATAACAGGTAAGTAATACATAGAGAAATAAGTACACACATTTGCTTCCTTATAAATCAAGGCTATTTGATTTTATTAAGTCATATGGCAATGGGAGAACCAAAGATGAGCTTCATGCTTGTTAGAACTTTAGTTTGGGAGAAATCTGAAATTCAAATTATGAGTAGAAGAGTGAGTAGAACTTAGGAGAATGTAACATTCTCAAGACAACAGGAATATTTGAACCAAATATTAGCTAAGTTGGTTTAGCTGTTTAACTAAAGCTTAAATAAATCATAACTTTCAAATTTTAAGTCCATTCTGTATTAAAACAGAGATAGAACAAATATTCCCTACTAGTTACTATTCTCTTTTTCCTTAAAATTAATATACAGTGAAAGCATAAAGGCTAGAAAGCCCTGCTGAGATTGAAAGAACGATTATCCAAAAAAGCATGGTTGGAATATTATTCAGTACTAAAAAGAAATGAGGTATCAGGCCATGAAAAGACATTGAAGAAACCTAACTCCATATCACTAAATGAAAGAATCCAATCTGAAAAGGCTGCATACTGTACGATTCCAATTATGTGTGACATATTATGAAAGGCAGTAAGAATATCCCTGGTTGCCAGAAGTGTGGGAGGGGAGAAGTGAACAGGCAGGGCACAGAGGATTTTTAGGGCCGTGAAACAACTCTGTAGCATTTTGTAATGCTGGACACAACGTGATTATACATTTATTCAAACCTGTAGAATGTACAAGACCAAGAGTGAACTTTAATATAACTTGAGGACCTTGGGTGATAATGATGTGTCAACATAAGTTTGTTGGTTGCAACAAACGTAGCACTCTGGGACAGAATGCTTGTTGGTGGGGAGGCTGTGTATGTGTGGGGACAAAGGTATATGAAAAATCCCTGTATCTTCTCAATTTTTCTGTGAATTTAAAACTGCCCTAAAGACTAAAGCCTATTAAAAAAATTAAAAGAACATGGTAATCCTGGGAAAGAGTAGAAGACACCAATGGGCTGCAACTCTGAAAGAGACTGATAGTGCTGAAAAAGAACTGAGCTATAAAGCAATAACCTAGTAAGAGAAAGGGGAAAACCATCATCGTGATTATTTTTCCCCTTTTCCATCCTATTCATTAGGTAGGAAATTAGTGTTTAGAAAGCACAAGATGAAAAACATTTAGAAATATATATATATATATATATATATATATATATATATATATGCAAAATTAGTTTTATTTCTGCTTTAATTATTTGTACTATCATATTATTTTCTTTTTAATTTTAAGATTTATTTATTTATTTTATAGAGAGAGGAGGGAGGGGTAGAGGGAGAGGGAGAGATTCCTCAAGCAGATTCCCCACTGAGCGCAGAGCCAAATTCAGGACTCAACCTCATGACCCTAAGATCATGACCTAAGTCAAAACCAAGAGTTGGACACTCAACCAACTGAGACACCCAGGTTCCCCTGTAATATTTTCAGTGCTAATATGTATGTATGATTACAAATTTTGGGTTTTCTAGAGTCTAATTGGAAATATTTCTTGTACTGGGGAAGAAGGGTAATGGACTGATTCAGAAGACAGAATAATACTGCCCGTTCCTTTGTTAGTTACTAAGCTTGTATAGCCTTGACTATATTACTGAATGTTTTTGGGTAATTTTTTTCATTTTTTCACAATGTTTACAGAACCAACCTATACTATGAATTTTACCGTGTTATTGTGAGGATCACAAATAGATACTAAATTGATATGTATGTATATAAATATATAACTGTATACATCCAAGGATTTAGTTACTATAAGAAGGTTTGGCAAGTAGCTTTGATGCCCTGGTGGCTTAAATACATTCAGTACATCTGGGCACTTATTACAATCTACTTCCATGTAGGACTGGGCTGGACATAGATTCAGCAATATGTCCACGGTGAGCTCTTCAAATTTCATAAAAATGTCAGTATTATAGTTTGTTTAGTTAATGATCAAAGCTTATGAATTTGTTTTAATCAGAAACAAAATGTATCCACTTCATATGTATATCCATTCATTCATTTATTAATATTTAGTAAGTGTCTACAATATGCAAACTAACATGTTAATCCTTGGGATACATCAGAAGACAATGTAAACACAGTTCTTGATCTCAAAATAATAATTGTATTCAATAATATGTGCTCCTGGAAATCCACTTGGCTAAAAATTACAATTTTTTCTCAGTATAATCCTCTAGTTTTTAGTGGAGCTAAACATCTTTTTGTGCTTCATCATTTTTGTGTATCTTCTTGTACATATTTCATATTAATAATCTTTCCTAAATTTCTGTAGGATCATTTGTCTCTTTCTTGTTTTTTAGAAGTTCTTTGTTGTTTGTGATTATGTACCTTTATTTTATATGCTCAAACTTGTTTATTGTTCATTTCTTGATTTTAAATATTGTGTGGATATTGGAAGTCTACAAGGTTTATTCGCTAGTAAACTGACTAAAGGGGCGCCTGGGTGGCTCAGTCGTTAAGCGTCTGCCTTCGGCTCAGGTCATGATCCCAGGGTCCTGGGATCGAGCCCCACATCGGGCTCTCTGCTCCGCGGGAAGCCTGCTTCTCCCTCTCCCACTCCCCCTGCTTGTGTTCCCTCTCTCACTGTGGGTCTCTCTCTGTCAAATAAATAAATAAAATCTTAAAAAAAAAAAAAAAAGTAAACTGACTAGTTAATATAGAAGAAGGAGGTTCTGTTTGGAGAAAGGGGACATAGAGAAGGGAGAAAGGAAAGGGAATTGGAGAAGAAAGTTTGCCATGTGCTCTTCTCTTCTGTATTTTGTGGACAAAAACCACTATAAAAATGTCTGTTCATGTCTTCTGCCCATTTCTTGATTGGATTCTTTGTTCTTTGGGTGTTGAGTTTGATGAGTTCTTTATAGATTTTGGATACTAGCCCTTTATCTGATAGCCAAACTGTGGAAAGAGCCAAGATGTCCATCAACAGATGAATGGATAAAGAAGATGTGGTATATATAAACAATGGAATATTATGCAGCCATCAAAAAGAATGAGATCTTGCCATTTGCAACGACGTGGATGGAACTGGAGGGTATTATGCTGAGCGAAATAAGTCAAACAGAGAAAGACATGTATCATATGACCTCACTGATATGAGGAATTCTTAATCTCAGGAAACAAACTGAGGGTTGCTGGAGTGGTGGGGGGTGGGAAGGATGGGGTGACTGGGTGATGGACACTGGGGAGGGTATGTGCTCTGGTAAGCACTGTGAATTGTGCAAGACTGTTGAATCTCAGATCTGTACCTCTGAACAAATAATGCAATATATGTTAAGAAAGAAAAAAAGAAGAAGAAGAATGTAGCAGGAGGGGAAGAATGAAGGGGGCGAAATTGGAGGGGGAGAAGAACCATAAGAGACGATGGACTCTGAAAAACAAACTGAGGGTTCTAGAGGGGAGGGGGGTGGGAGGATAGGTTAGCCTGGTGATGGGTATTGAGGAGGGCACATTCTGCATGGAGCACTGGGTGTTATGCACAAACAATGAATCATGGAACACTATATCTAAAACTAATGATGTAATGTATGGGGATTAACATAACAATAAAAAATAAAAAAATAAAAAACACTAGAAAAGTATTCTCATGAAGTGAGATTTGAAGGATACACCCATGAGAATTTCCCTTTAATTTAGGGCCTGATTCTGGAAACAAGGAATGGAAAACATTTTCTTTTCTGGATTCTCAGATGGTACACACTTAAAACCCTACCTGAGATACAAAACCAGGAGCATCTAAATCCATAGTGAAAGGTCCCAATAATATGCAAGGCAGTTTCCCTGAATTATATCATGGTTTTATTCTAATTGTGAGGTAAGCAACAGGAATTACTGGAAATACCAAATATGGAAGAAATGATCATAAAAATTATTACATTACATAGTTGCTGAATTTAATATGTATGTCTCAGTTCTAGTTATATTATTTGTTATGTAGTGAAGAATTAAATTTACACAAAGATAGATTTGGCCTTTTTTCTCAAAATGGTCTTTAGGCAATTGGAATATCCTTCCTGACAGAAGTGACTTTGTTTGCCTGGAGGCTTTGGCCAACAGTCTAACAATATGTTTCATGATAGGGGCTTCGGACCACATGGTATCAGTTCTGCCTCCAGGAAAGACTGGCAAATCATAGTTTTAACCTGACCTCTAGCAGGGGATGGAGAGGTCAGCCACAAGGGTACTATGTGATTGAGTCTCAGTAAAGATTCTGGACAGCAAAGATTCCGGAGCTTTATTGGTTACTAATACTCAATGTATATTGTTACATATTAATGCTAGAAAAGTAACATGTCCATAACGCCATGAGTTGAGAACATTGGAAGCTCCATGTTTGGAAACTTTCCTGAACTCTGCCCCATGCATTTCTTCCCTTGGCTGATTTCAAGCTGTATTTTTTTCCTCATAATGAACTGTAACCACAAATATAATCACCTTAAGTGAATTCTGTGAGTTTTTCTAGTGAATTGTCAAACCTAAAAGTAACTACTAAGTAAACCCCATTCCTCCAACTTGAAGTTGCAGTCAGAAAAGAAGGCAGTTTTGGGTGGACTGTTTACTTTAAACTTTGCAATTGCCCTAAGGCTTTGTAGTTGGCCATAACTTTTGCAAATGTTTATCTAAATCTCTCTAATATATTGTCAATCCAAAAGATGCTTAGAAGTTAAACACAGCAGCAAATAAAAAAAAAAAAAGGAAAAGTATTGGAAAGTGCCCTCTAACAGTCTTATTCAAAAATTTTATCAAAGGTGTAACCCATTTTGAGCTATGTAACCAGTGCTGAGTCAGAAGAGCAAAAAGTGAAATTGTGGAAAAAAAAAAAAAAAAAAATAGCAGCTGTATTTTCCAAATTGTACCTGGCAAGAAAACTGAGAAACCCACATCTGTTCCTGGGAATTAATATTCCCTTATCACAGAAGAGAACCACCTTAGGTTATTTGTTATAGCTGCCATAAAAGAAAATATCAAAGTGAAACAGAAGTCTAATGTTATATTTTGAACCCTCTGAGAATACCCTCCAAGTGGCTGGTGTCTGTAGGCCTCCAAACACTGAAGAATGTAATCACTTAAATTGTATGAAAAATAAGGATAGACACTTTTGATCAAAAGTTAAGTGGCATTACAACTGTAAATGCTTAGTATAAAATAAATCCTTACAAATCAAAACATATTGCAATGGTATTTATTAAATTTATCCATTTTTTTCATTGTGTAATGCACCAGAAACTTTTACAAAATTATTTTACATCATATTAAGCATTTATATTTCATTAAATATCATATATTTATGTCTCATGGTGCAAGAGAAAAGATGCACACCCTTCATAAATTGTTAGGTACCACTGAGATTAGATGGAATTAAACTCACAAAAGAGCTTTTTATCTCAAACAATGATATTCTACATTAAAATAAGGACAACATTGTTTCTTTTATCCTAGTGAAGATGAGCTAAGAGAATTCTGAATAAAAACAATGCCAAGTTACTGTATATTAGTAGATAAAATATACAAGATGTGAATTCCGTAAACATTGCCTCTACTACTAGAAGATGACCATGTTGTTAACTTATATACCTCATGACTATTTAATATGATCAAAGAAAATACTAACTGTCCTCCAGACATCTCACCAGGTCATTCTCAGAACAGCTTAGTCTAAAATAAATAAACAACAGCCAACAGCTTAGTTTAAAATAAATAAACAACAGCCAAAATAAACAACTAGCCAAATAAACAAACTATAGTTGTTGATAAAAATGATAATCCATTTCAAATGCATTCCAGAATGGTATTTTAGTTTGTTATGCCAGCAGCCTTTTCACAAGGGTCGGGTTGAGAGAGAAAATACTGTGATCTGAGCAGTCAGGGAAGCTCTATTGCTAATTTTGTATGTGTACATGTTTCCTTCCCTTTAAAAAGAAATACTCATTTTTAGAAATAGTACTAATAAGAATATAATGATGGCAATATTCAAAATTCAAATATTATGTTAAAATAATTTTATGAGCTTTAATTTATTGCAATGTAATATTATTTAATTTTGAAACATATGTGGAAAAAAAATGATGTCCAATAGCTGATAGTCATAATTTCAGGTGAATTATTCAAAATGTTTCATTGATAGTGAAATCTGATTTTTTTTTTTTTTAGAATTTTTTTTAAAGATTTTATTTATTTATTCCATGGTGGGGCGGGGGAGTGGAGGGAGGAGCTGAGTGAGAGGGTCAAGAGACTCCACGCTGAGTGTAGAGCTCGATATTAAGACCCTGAGATCATGACCTGAGCCAAAACCAAGAGTCAGATGCTTAATTGACCAAGTCACCCAGGCGCCCCTTGAAATCTGTTTTCTTTCCACATAGTGATAGCTATTCATTGTTATTAAATGATCAGCATTTTAACATTGTAACAATATGAAATGCTAAATATATAATAGAGGTTACAATATTAAATTTAAAAATATCACAGAATTAGTTTTCTTTAGTTTAAAAATACTTAAGACACTTGTATCTTCTCTTTCACATCATATATATTAATTTTATTTTAATCTCATTTTTGCACATAGTGTTTGTGATTGTATACAATTTAAAATAGAGAAGAACAAGCAGCAAATAAAATAAAATTTATTCCCAAACCCACTGATTGTCTAAAATTGGAGTGTGGTTTAAAATTTTTCCCCAATGATCTTGTAACTCAGTCCTATTTTCTCTCTTCTACCTCTCTCTGTGTCTCTATTCTGGACTTACACTAGCATTCAAAAGTTTAATGTAACGTTTTTAATTATACTATAGTTTGGACAAATTAAAACACACTATTCAAAAAGCTTTGTTACAGATATTGAAGTGTATTTTGTATCATCACATACATTGCTATTGAATAGGTATTCCACCTGCCTATTGTTCCTCAATGTGGATTAAATATAGTTCAATACAGTTTTTACAAGTCTGTGTTGCATGTCATCTGTTGGATCTTTTAAAAATAACATCAGTGAAGGTCTCCGTGTGAAGAGTTTCAGTAGAAATGCAGGAGGCAGATTTCAGTGAATCAAGAGGATTAGAGATCTCCCTGATCCTGTGATTGCTCAGCACGGTTGAGAACGTGTAATATTTTAGTTGAATGTCTTTTTAAAATTATTATGATCCCCCTTTTCTTAAAATTGGCCTATGGCCCATGATTTACACTAAAAAATGTAACTGAGTTTAGCTGGATTTTAAAAAAATATTTTTATATATAATATGCAAGACTCACAGGTTTTAAATTATTTGTAAGTCTGTCTAGTATATTGAATAATATATATGTCAAATATTTAAACAGTATCAATTTACATGACAAAAACGCATAGTCAGAAACATTTATAGATAACATGTATACATTAATATTTGTATATTAGTATATGTAAAATTCCTAATGGCTTTAATTTTAAAATTATTGTTTTAAAATTTTTTAAATTTAAAAATTAATTGAGTTCAGGTCATGGAACATGTGTATTGTCAGGACTACTTAGGCAAAGGGTGTTGTTCGTGTACTAAACTGTTCATAGGAAATTCAAGGAATAAGTGTCATTTTCAACCCTTTAAGGATTACATTAAAATAATAAAAGATATCTAAGGTAAATAAGGTAGCCTCTGTCATAAGAACACATTGCCATTTCTAGATTCAGTAGAGTCATAAATTATATTTTTATTTTTGCCATGTATAAAGTGCCACCGCAGCATATGAGGTAAATGCATATATTTTAGGGAGGGAGTTTGTATTCTTAATTATGCAAAAAATAAAATTAAATGTTACTTTAAAATTTTTTAAAGGGGACATTGTATTTTATAAACTTGGATTTCATTTGTTAGAAGCTATATTCTGGGATTATCTTATAAAAGAATTCACATCAGAGAAGAGTTAGCATTACCCAGAGGAATGGAAATCAACTAGGAAAGTTGACTCACTAATTATTTAGCAGACTTGAACGAATCAGTATCCGAAAGGATTACTGCCCAAAAGCCTGCTCTGGGGTTGAAGCAGGTGTTGTTTCATCAGAATTCAGCATTACTGCTATTTCAAGGAAGAATTCAAAAAGACAACCCTGGGAAAGAAAGTCCCATCTCTGTGACAGGAAAAGCATGAGTCCTAAGCTAGACTGTATGCTTTCTCCATTTCAATCATTTCCTAGGCTGCGTTCTGCCTCAGATAGATCCCCGACCAACTGCAAAGCTGAATTCTTCGCCTGAAAACGGTGACGGCACCCTCGCAGCAAATAGCAGGCACACAGGTGTTTCAAGGGATCCGCGATATAGCTAGACAGAAGCCAAATTTCAGGTAGAATCACCCGTAAAGGTTATAACTATAAGGCCAAAAGTTGTCTACTAATCTTGCTTTCAAAGGTTTACGGCTCACGGCTACACTGAAGAAACTTCCTCCTTAAAGTGAGTCACCATTAAGTTCCCCTGCAACTGTCTGGGAGACTGTTTCGGTTGGAATTAGAGGGCTGTAATGACTGCATTGCTCATTGCCTCTGTGTGTAACACCTGCAAGTTCTTTAGTCCTTATTATCTCTCAAGCAGTCTCAATGACTTTGAGTATTTTGCTTAGTGAGTAGGAGTAAGGAAAGCAATCTATTGTTCATGATGTTAATTATTACAGATTGTCAATCAATCTTGACAGCAGATGTTTTTTTTCTTGCTATTTTCTGTGGACAAGAGGCTATAGAAACTTTGCTCTGAAAAACAATAAGAAACTTCTGGTCTTGGGGACCACCTCCTTATTTGCATCACAGATGAAACATGTCAAGGAAAGCTAGTTTTGTTGTTTTTGATTAAATAACCACATACTTGCAAGCTAGCCCGTACTTGCTTCCTTGTCTGCTTGAACATGGCCTGTTGGCCCTTTAGCAAATGAATTACGACACACATATTCTGCACTTCAGAGAAACCAGTTTATGTGAATATGGACATAAAGTTAAATGGTGGGGGGGGGGTCTGTTGTCACAATAATGAATCTGAGGACTCTCCTGGGCATAACTCTGCTCCTTCTAAGAATCCCAGTTTTTCTTGATGCTTGTAAATATGTTTTTTAAAGATTTTATTTATTTATTTTAGAGACAGTGAGATCATGAATGGGAGGGCCGAGGGAGAGGGAGAGAGAATCCGAAGCAGACTCAGCGCTGAGCACAGAGCCCGACATGGGGCTCGATCTCACAACCCTGAGATCATGACCTGAGCCGAAATCAAGTGTCGACGCTTAACTGACTGTGCCACCACTCAGGCAGGTGCCCCTTGATACTTGTAAATAATTCTGACCAAATGAAAGGTGTGCTCACATCTTCCTTGCTTTTTGTATCTAATTTTACAATCTCTGGTCATTGCGTTTTTATGTATTTAATCACAAAAGTGATTCTACCTATAATAGTGTCCCTGCTTCTGAACTATTCAAGAGTTTTGCCTAATCCCAGACAGGCAAAGTGACACTGTGCGTTGGCAGCAGATATTTTGTATCACAGATGAGAATTTGACAAAGTTAGTTTTAGATGCACCCTAATCTGCAGAAATAACTGGGTTAGGTATCAGCTCATGAGCTAAAATCTTGACCTGCTTCTTTTAAGACACACGTCATTTAGGACAGATTCAGGTGTGTGAAAAAGAGAGCCGTGGAAGATCTTAGCTCTTAGATTGTTCACTACAGGGATGCTTTTGATGGAAATAGATATTAGCCAAGAATAATAGGCAGCTATAATGGCAGAATTTGAGAAAAGAGGCACATCCTAATTGATACTCATCATATTCAGGTATCAAATTTATCTTGTATTTTTTATTTAATTTATAAAACACACTTTCTTTCAGTTAAGAAGCTAGTATTGTCTCCCTCATATAGCAAGAATAATGCCATAGCTAAAAATCCTAAATCAAATTTCCCAATAAAAAGATAGGAGCTGGTCTCATTCTAAAGTACACAAGAATAGTCAAATACACCAAAACTCTTAACAGCCCAGTTAAAAAAAAAAAAAAGAAGATATGGGCAAATTTTAACTAATTTATTACAGTAGTTTGCAGTAGTTAAGGGCTCCCAGAGAGTCTTCTCATTCTTTTGCTAGTCTTCATCTGACCTTTGGAATAGCTGAGTTAGGCTTAGCATGAAAGCAGTGAATCTCCGTACTCTTGTCTCTGAGTGGTTGGCATGAGCAACTGGGGAATGCTTAGTGTGCATGCTATGTACATCCCTGGCCCAAATGATAGGCTTTGATATATAAATTAAAGACTTCTATGACTCCTAAACTATACTGTGACTTTTTAGTGAAACCCTTGAAGGAAAATTAGAAGGCAAATATTTGTAACTTTTATAAAATATTCTACTGAAATTAGATTTCTGAGCTAACGATAGCTGAAGATTTTCCTTAAATACTTGTGTATTAGTCATGTCTTCCTATGAACCACTGCTGTTTTTTTTTGTTTTTTGTTTTGGTAGAGAACAATGAACAAGCATATCATCTTAGATTTGATGTGAAATATACTATCTAAAGTGGTATATGAAAACTTTGGTCCTAAAGGAGAATGAATATATGTCAGCTATACTCCCTGTCTTCTCCCTTTTGCTTTTCCACGAATATGACTGTGTCCACTATTGCAGATAGATGGATTTGTAAAACATATACCATATGCATTATAAATATAAATGAATGAATTCCTTTTAATGAAATTTAAGAGAAAAATTTACATAAACATGGACTTTGAGTTAATTTTAAAGGCTGTGAAAAACTTCAATAGGCTATGAAAAATTTCTATTGTTACATGGATATGAGTATTTTAGAACTCTCTAAACACATTTTTTAATTAAAAACGATAATGTTTTCATTAAGCACATACAGCAAATAATTTATAGTGTTTTAGGCTATGTACCTTTTCTTTTCTCCATGTTTTCCTCAGTAAAAAAAAAAAAAAAAAAAAAAAAAAAGTTGAAATGCACCTTGGCTCAAAACTGCCTTCATAATGACAATATAAATAATGTGTTCTGAATCATAATCAAGTACAGTTAGGCTTTATTCAATAACCCAAACAACTAATTATATGCCATGCTAGATAAATCAGTATAAATATAACAGAAGCTAGAAACAGCTGGGTGGATGTCTAGGGATATTGAAGCTTTCTTTTTTTGTAGATAAAATCAGCGTACCATGGACATTTTAACTTTTTTTGAAGAATTGGAGAATCTCTTCATGAGATATCTTAAATACAATAGATTTCTTTACTTTTTAAAAATAATATACTTGGGGCGCCTGGGTGGCTCAGTTGGTTAAGCGACTGCCTTCGGCTCAGGTCATGATCCTGGAGTCCCTGGATCGAGTCCCGCATCGGGCTCCCTGCTCGGCAGGGAGTCTGCTTCTCCCTCTGACCCTCCCCCCTCTCCTGTGCTTGCTCTCTCTCATTCTCTCTCTCTCAAATAAATAAATAAATAAATAAATCTTTAAAAAAATAATAATAATAAAAATAAATAAATAAAAATAATATACTTGATGATTATATAGTAATATAACTAGAAATTAAGAAAATAAAGAAAAATCTTAAAAATTAATAAAATAATCAACATTTGAAGAAAGATAGCTCCTGTAAGCTTTATGTTTCTCACTTTGGGTTACTTCTGTCCCATAGTATGGCACTTTATTATTTTGTCAACAATTATATAAATGTTTCTTTTCTTGACTCTTTTTCTTATTTGCTTGATCACTGTCTCTGCCAGAAAGTTGGTTTGTGGTTTATTAACCCTGTATGCAGACCCTTTTAAAGTCTTGTTTGGAACATCCATGTTTTGAATTAATAGGCATTTAAGTGGACATTTTTTAACTACAAGAAAAATAACGTTAACACAATTAGTTACTCCCCATTTTGAAATGTCCTTCTTCCTTAGATTAAATTAATTTCTCTATATTTCACATTTTCATTTCCTGATTCTATTCTATAGGCCCGGAATGGAATAGTCACATCTCTCGGTGCCGTGAGTTAATGAGTAAAGAAGGCATAGATATAGGAAATAATAGCTTGGGTTTAAAGTGAGGACGCAATACCCAAGGAAGAAATTGTTCCAGACTCAGAGTACATCCTTCACCCAGAGGGTTCGGAAGCTCCTTCCATTTATTGCTGGATAGAAATGCAAACCCAGGGCGCCTGGGTGGCTCAGATGGTTAAGCGTCTGCCTTCGGCTCAGGTCATGATCTCAGGGTCCTGGGATCGAGTCCCGCATCGGGCTCCCTGCTCCTTGGGAGCCTGCTTCTCCCTCTGCCTCTCTCTCTCTCTCTCTCTGTCTCTCATGAATAAATAGATAAAATCTTTAAAAAAAAAAAAAAAAAAAAAAAAAAAAGAAATGCAAACCCAGTGTTACCAGATCTATTTTTTAAGCCAAAGAGAATAGTAGATTTTAAGGGAAATTCTCTTGAAAAATATTGTCAGTTAAATTAATTTTAAAAACATAATTTGTGGGACAGCACTTTTCAATTTAAAAATAAAACTTAATATGAAAAGCAGATATGACCCATAGACCAAAAATTTCCAGTTTGTGATGTATGCCACGTCACCTTCAGCCATGTTCTTAATGAGCAATCATTTTGCATATTTCACAAATTTATATTTTCAAATGATAATTTAAAACTCTGGACAAATTTATCGCCCAGTTGAAATCTCACTAGGTAGTCACTATGTCATTGTCACATCTATATGGCCATAATTACTTCTTTTTTTCCCTAAAGATTTTATTTATTTATTTATTTATTTATTTATTTATTTATTTATTTGAGAGAGAGAGAGAAAGAATATGGGGGGGTGGGGCAGAGGGAGAAGCAGACTCCCAGCTGAGCAGGGAGCCTGATGCGGGTCTGACCTGAGCCGAAGGTAGACACTCAACCAACTGAGCCACCCAGATGTCCCATGTCTTTGAATTTCTTTTTTTCTTTTTTTTTTTAAAGATTTTATTTATTTATTTGAGAGAGAGGATGAGAGAGAGAGCATGAGAGGGAAGAGGGTCAGAGGGAGAAGCAGACTCCCTGCTGAGCAGGGAGCCTGATGTGGGATTCTATCCTGGGCCTCCAGGATCATGACCTGAGCCGAAGGCAGTCGCTTAACCAACTGAGCCACCCAGGCGCCCCATGTCTTTGAATTTCTTAAATTTTTTTTTTTAGTACTTAGAGAAATTTTCACTTTTATTTTAATGGTTACCTTTGTGTTCATATTTTTTGAAAGATTTATTTATTTATTTATTTAGGGAGAGCATGAGCAGGGGGTGGGTCAGAGGGAGAGGGAGAGAGAGAATCCCAAGCAGACTCCCGTCTGGGTGCAGAGTTCGACATGGGGCTCCATCTCATGACCCTGAGCTCATGATTGAAGCCGAAATCAAGAATTGGTTGAGCATCTGACTCTTGGTTTCAGCTCAGGTCATGATCTCAGGGTCATGAGATGGAGCCCCACATCATGTCCGGCTCTGAGCTCAGCCTGAGGTCTGCTTAGATTCTCTCCCTCTGCCCCTCCACCTTCTCGAGCTCCCTCTCAAACAAATAAAATCTTAACAAAAAAAAAAAAAAAGTATTTCCTTACTTAACATTATACTATCATTTTTGTTGGTTTTATACATCTTTTACTAGCATTTATTACATTTCGATCAATAATCTTATTTTAATTTCTTCTTTTTCTACCTATTCTCTCCCAATTTTTCTAGTAGCATCTTTCTACTTTGTCAGACACCATAATGGTTACATATAATCATTTAACCCATGACTCCACTCTTGTGGTAGCCTTAGCTCAACAATTAAACACAAAATGATCAAAGTCATTCTTTTTGCCAAAGTTTTCATTGTCATCTTCTGATTGGTGAGGTTCATCCTGTATGGATTCCTCAGAAAGAAGATATCACTGTTCTTCAATGTTCTTCAAAATACAGCATTATTTTTATATCACTTTGAGACTTAAAGAAAAGCTTAGTTGGATATAGAGTCCCCGCTCCACACAATTTTTTCCCTTAATTTCTTGAAAATGCTGCTCCACTGTTGTCATACTTTGTCCTTTCTAAAAGTAGAATAAGAGGTGGAAATCTTCACTTTTGAATCTCTGTAGAGGAAAAGTTCTGGTATTATTGGTTTTCTCTATTTCTCCCAAATTCTTCACTTCTTCCTGTCAATTTCTTCCTTCTTAATCTCAATCCCTCATTTCCCTTCCCTGTGAAATGGGAATAATAATTGTATCAACTTCACTGGGTCAGTATAATTATAAATGAGATTATGCATGGAAACTGATCTGCAAATGTCAGGGATATTTTAACTCAATACATGTATGCTATTAATATAATATAATTACATATATATTTCAACTATTAACTATCAACTATTAACAATAATTTATTAGGAATAAAAACCTATAGCTCAAAGCATTTTATATCTCAGCATTTTAACTTGCTTCATTTTAGCTTTAACAAACTTGGTCTTTTCAAATTAGGAAAATTCAGGTAAGAAAAAATTCCATGTAGTTGTATAAAAAGCTCACACTGTGGTCTAACAGAAAGGTGCACCATAAGATCTTCAAGGGCATAGATTTTATTTTATAGTGTATTAATTTTCATGGTGACATGGAAAATAAATCTAAGGTTGCAAAAGATTGTGATTACAAAACAGCTGTAACTACTGTCATTTACTAGGTCACAAATTTAGTTTAAACATCATGATCATTTCATGGGTGACACAAGATAAAAAAGAATATAAAATTTTTACTCTGAAATCAATCTATACATACCTATAAATAAAATTTTATGTCTAGCCAACGAATGCATTTTCATTATTCTCAAAGTATATATGAACAGTGATCATATATTTATGAACATTTTCACAAGAATTTAATATGATAATTTTGCATGTATTCCTTCAATCTAAAACGCTTGAAAACTATTATATAGACAATATTCATAGCACTACTTACTCATTGCTTTACTCAATTGTAGGATTTAACTACATACATTATTTTAATTATTTATAATATGTAATCTCAAAATAAAATAAGAGTGTTTATTTTGTGTCTACTATATGTTTAGACTTGTGCTTTATCCTAGAAGAATTTGTAATCAACCTTGGGACAAGTCACATATTTGTGGAGATACTTATGTAGTTAATATAAACAATACACGTTTAGGTTCGAAAATGAAACGAACAGCATGTGTATACAAAAGCTTACTTTTCTGTGCTGTGGTTAAGTAATAGTGAAATAAAGAGTTCTCTGACTGCCTGAACAACTAGAGCTCTTTCCTAATTATAGTATTTCATTAAATACCAAGCATATAAAAATAACAAGATGATAGACATTTAAACCAACAAAGATTTCTTAACTTCAAAAATTATGTAGTAGTTGCATTTAGTTTATGAGTCCAGGAGTTTGGTAAAACTGCTGATTTCATTTTCATATTTCAAATCTAGAGAAACTTTATTCAAAGAAGGTTGGGGAACTGGCTAAATCTCTTGAACATCTGTGATCTATAGATTAAAAAATAGACTTATTTTTTTGCTCAGTATATTTTAGTGAATTAAAAAGGTGATAAATGCAAATGGCTCTAATTCACTTTAGATAGCTAAACAGCTGATTTTATATGCTGGAACAAAAGGTATAAAAGGAACCTATTTTAAGCTCATGCTAATTTGATTGACTTATTACATTATTTCTTCCTACTAATTTTAACTCTTGATTATCTACTTTCTTTATGGCACCATTGCACATTTTATATAATAACATTCATTCATACTCCCATTTAAGTAACAAATTGTCATGGATTACTTGCTAACAATCCAGCAGACCTTGAAATAGACACTGAGTCTTTCAGGCAGGATTTTATAGATCAGTTTAGTTATTGTAGGAGCCAAAGCGGCTGATAATCATTTTTTTTTAATTTATTTTATTTTTCCCTCACATAGAAATGTTAAATTTTATTTATTCAGGAATAAAAAGTAAAAATATTCTATTTAATTGAAGTGGTGATGATAAATGTATATTGAAATTTCCTTCCTTTTTAACTAGATTAATTGAATTTTGTACAAACTCTGAAAAAAATTTCCAGCCCAGGTCCAGCCTTGAGGGCAAGAATATAGCTGATAACTATCATTCTCAAGGACAGAATTCAATGGGGCAGTTCAGTTCTTTTCTGCCTACTGTGAGGTCATGAAAAAACAAAGAGAGATCCATTTGTTGATGGGGGAAGCAACCACTGACAGGCATGGAATCTTAAATGAGCATATTGAAGCAACTGACCCTCTCTTTCCCTGTAACTACATCAAACTGCCTCCATTCTCTTCAAACCTTCCCCATTGCTAATTTTCTATCTCCACACTACCTATAACTTATGAGAAACAAAGGGAAAATAAAGGCCAACCAAAGTCACTTTTAAAAAAGTCCTTAAAAAAAGAATGCCACATGAAGGGAAAGAGATATGCACACAGGGAAGACAAGGAAAAGACATGGATACCAGAGGCAAGGGAGATGGGGGAGAGAAGCCTGAAACAATCCTTCCATTTCAGCCTTCCGAAGGAATCAGCCCTGCCAACACGTGGATCTTGGACTTATAGCTTCCACACTGTAGAAAATACATCTCTGTTGTTTATGCCACCAATGTGTGGTACTCTGTTATGGTAGTCTTAGCAGATGAATACAGGTTCCATGCCCTACCCTTTCTTTGGCTTATATTTTGAACACAGTAATTTGGAATGTTCTGCAGTCCAGTCATTTAAACTATTCTCCATCTGCTCTGCCACCAACCTAAACAGAGTCCTTATCATATTTCTCACAAATACTGTGACCTCCTATTCATATGTTTACATGTATTTTCTTTTAAAGATTTTATTTATTTATTTGACAGAGAGACAGCAAGAGAGGGAACACAAGCAGGGGGAGTAGGAGAGGGAGAAGCAGGCTTCCCGCGGAGCAGGGACCCCGATGCGGGGCTTGATCCCAGGACCCTGGGATCATGACCTGAGCCCCAGGCAGATACTTAATGACTGAGCCACCCAGGCGCCCACATCTATTTTTGCACTTTTACAGAGTTTCTAAGATTTTTAAACTGATCTTTTAAAAATTCAGCTCCTATTAAATTATGTTCCTGATTAAAGTTTTTGTTTGTTTGTTTTTTGGTTTTTTGTTTTGTTTTGTTTTGTTTTGTTTGTTTGTTTTTGGTAAATGCTCACTGTCTTAAGGTTAGAATCCAAAAGTCATGGTTTTCAAGGATGGCTTTGAAGTCATCACTGCTACCTACTTCTCTGGTATCACCTCTTATCACTTTCCCCTTGATTTCTTTTTTTTTTTTTTTTTTTAAAGATTTTATTTATTTATTTGAGACAGAGAGAATGAGAGAGAGAGAGCACATGAGAGGGGAGAGGGTCAGAGGGAGAAGCAGGCTCCTTGCTGAGCAGGGAGCCCGATGCGGGACTCGATCCAGGGACTCCAGGATCATGACCTGAGCCGAAGGCAGTCGCTTAACCAACTGAGCCACCCAGGCGCCCACCCCCTTGATTTCTTTGCTTCAGTGATTCTGGTCTTTCTTCAGTTCCCCAGATGTGTTAAAATCTCTCTCAACATGCTTAAATATTTTACTGGTATTTTAGTAAGTAAAAAAGTTTGAGACAATGGTGCTTATTGAACACTTGTCTACTTTTCTATGCCATAAATTCCCTGAGACCATGTCTGCATTTTTGCAGATTGATTTACCCTTAGCATCTAGAAAAGTTTGACATGAGGAAGTACTCTGTGTATTAATTAAATTAATTACTTAATTAAATGACTGGATAAATGAATTTGGGCTAAGACTCCCATAAATTTGGTCCCTAAACTTAAAGAGTAAGGACAATAAATTTGTTGCAGTATCTGCCATTCTTTTAAAGAAATTACCCATTATTAAGCACGTGCTCCCACTTCAGCATCCTGTCTTGATACTCCTTACTAATCATTTTTCAGTTCCTTCTAAATAATTGCAGTGCTTTTGTTTAGCTTATCATAGCTGTCTTCAAGCTGCATTACTTGTAATGGTGAGGAACTCAAGCTTTGGCATCAAAATGTTTGAGTCCAAATATAGGCTCTGGCATTTACTGTTTGACTTGTGTTGGGAAAAGTAGTTATTGGGAACAATGACAATAGCACTATTTTCCTCATAAATGCAGCGAACTTCCTTTTGGGATTTTGTTTGTTTATTTGTTTGTTTGGCACCGTCCCTGTTTTCACTGTTGTCCTGGCATGCCATTAAACATAGTATTAAGCCAGCATTTCACAATTTTCATGAATTTTAAAAATTATTAATAATGGCATTTAAATAGCCAACGTGGATATGGTATACCTCCTTTCTTCCAGTTTCCATATCATATTTTCTAGTAGCATACAAGAAGGATATGCATATGGTTTCATGTTAACTAGTATTTGTAGCTGAAGGATGTGTATTGATAAAGCATCACCTCCCTTTTCCAAATAAAGACAACTAACACCTGTCTTTCTTTCTTTTTTTAATTTTAATTTTTGTATTAACATATAATGTATTATTTGTTTCAGGGGTACAGGTCTGTGATTCATCAGTCTTACACAATTCACAACACTCACCCATAGCACGTACCCTCCCCAATGTCTATCACCCAGCCACCCCATCCCTCCCACCCCCCCACCACTCCAGCAACCCTCAGTTTGTTTCCTGAGATTAAGAGTCTCTCATAATTTGTCCCCCTCTCTGGTTTCGTCTTGTTTCATTCTGCCCCCCTTCCCCTAACACCTGTCTTCCAAGAACAGCAGGTTTAGTGTTTACCAGAAATGAACTGTGCTTATAGGAAATCCCCTAGAAGCATATTCCTTCCTATCTTGAGTGATGGAGGGAGAAGTAGTCCATGCTGCTGGCCCTAGGATTCCTAGCCAGTTGTACTATGTATCCTGTCGCCAAGCCTCATAGCTGACCTCAAACTATGATGTGAATAAATATGAAGATTTACAGATTAAAAGTTCATGAAATATTCTCAGAATGTAAAGGCTAAGCAGTCTTCCATCAATGGAGGGAGTAGCCTGCACACTTACCACTGCGTTCGGTCATTTATTGAATAGTAAATCTATTGCTATTTATTCATTTTACTATTGGATAAGTGATTTTTTTTTATTGTTAAATAAATCCTTTCAGAAGCAATGAGCTCTAAAAACAAATAAAAAAGGAAGTTCATGCTTGATTAACAGTAAATTATGGGGCTTTTCTTCAGGAAGTTTACGATGAATGAATAATTTCCACAAAACGTTTGTAGACATTTGACATCTATTGTGGGAGTAGTAGTGATATCACTGACCCAATCAGTGATATTAAGAAGAAGAGTCTGCAAAGAAGCAGTTGCTTTTATAAGACTGTGCTTAAAATGATAAAACTCACTTAGGAGCAGGATGTGCATTTACAAATCACTCTGTGAAGTGTAACTTGACATTTAAATTAAAAATTGCTGCTCCTCAAAATTAATTTTCCTTATTTTAATTCCAAGTTTTCTTGTACAGGTAAGTAAAGGTGTAAGAGGTATTTTTAATGTGTTGGCTTCATTAGCAGAAGAAAAAAATTGTAAATAGTAAAATAATGCCAGTTTTATAACAGTGCCATCAGATCTTTCAAATGAAGAATAAGTTAATTTCCATCATCAGTTGATATTTCATCCAACTTATGGGTTCACAGTCTGACCCTACTTTTGATGTCTGATCACTGACAGCTTTCAAGTTGTACCCTTCCCAGTTTCTCTGTTGCTCCACACTTGGGCAAAAGCATAAAAAAGCCCCATATTCCCTCCTCTTGCCCTGGCGGGAAGTTCAAACCATTCACAATGTTTATCCCAGTCAGTAAGTAACCCCTCACCCACCACCTTATAAGGACAATACAAACCAGAGCCACTCCAGCCCTCCCTTTACTTAAACCATTTTGGTACCTTCTTAGGAACCTGCCATACTCTCTCCAGAAAGTCTCATATGCACAGTAAATCTTTAAATACTCTGTTGGGTGTGTGTGTTGTCATCAGTCTCATCATCTAAACCGAATTTTGAGTTCAGTCTGTCAAAACGAACACGCCAAATGCTATTATAAATTTACATAAAGATGAAGTTTTGTTTTCACTGATATTACAAATAAAAAGTTTGAGGAAGAATTATTTTGGTAAAAGTAATATTTCTACAAATTTAGAAACCTATGGGGCATGTATTAGTCAGGGTTCTTCAGAGAAAGAGAGCCAGTAGGATCTCTCTCTCTCTCTCTATATATATATATATACATATATACATATATACATATATCTCTCTCTATATATATATATAGAGAGAGAGACTTATTATAAAGAGTTGGCTCACATGATTACGGAAACTAGCCAATCGAAATCTGTAGGGCTAATCTGTGCACTGATAAGCTGGAGACCCAGAAATTTCAATGGTGCAGATGAAGTCTGAAGTCAGTCTGCTGGAGAATTCCCTCTTTCTGGTTTTTTGGTTCTATTTAAGCCTTTAATTTGATTGGATGAGGCCAACCCATATCATAAAGGGCCATTTACTTTGCCCAAAGTTCACCTATTTAAATGTTAATAACATCCAAAAACACTGTCCAAATTCACTCATAAAAATAACCATCACAGAGTGGAAATATAATTGGCATTGCTTGTAGTGAATATATAAACTGTAATTATTTCCCCCAGTGCTATGATATGCTAATTGGCATGTATGGATGTATATTTTGTAAATATACATATATTTTTGTAAATATACATATATTTTTGTAAATATACATATA